>NW_007578405.1:306839-319130 GCF_000690725.1 Stegastes partitus | reverse complement strand
TAATCAATTGTTGCGGTTGGAAACGACTCCACCTCAGCAGACTACACCTACAAAATCCTGGTTTTATA
The DNA here is from genome assembly GCF_000690725.1 of Stegastes partitus. Classification (NCBI taxonomy): domain Eukaryota; kingdom Metazoa; phylum Chordata; class Actinopteri; family Pomacentridae; genus Stegastes; species Stegastes partitus. Next base: position 319,062 of record NW_007578405.1, on the reverse strand, counting down.
TTAGCGTATAAATAATAATAATTCACTGATATATCGCAGAGTCACAAGAGACAGATACAGAATGCTTTAAGTAAATTTTTGTGTGTATTTGTTTCGTAAGATTTTTCATCAGTTGAAGCTATTTTATCTGATTTGACTTTACAAAAAATTTGTATCTAGACAGATACATATTTTTTTTCTTCATAAATTTCTGATTTTAACATTTCTTTTATCTTAGCTGATTTATTATGGGCTCTTTTGGGAGGGATTTATAGCTCCACAAGTGGGATGTTTTCCATTTTACCTTTCTCTTTATACACATTAAGTCCCAGATCAGTTCTGTGCGGTGCTATCTTTGGACTGTGCTGGACTTTGCCGAGGTGGCACTTCATTGGCACTTGGGTAACACTGACGTCTACAGCTCACTCCATTAGTGTTTTGCACAACAGTCAGTCTGCACTCAGTTGCAAGGCTTCTTAGGTTGAGTTTATGCACGATTTTGCTCAGTAATTACATATTTTTGGAGATTGAAAACAAAAATTGGATTCATGAACTTCATTTTTCTCAAATGTTCATACTTCCTACATTTTCAGTGCAGGACTTTTGCAATATAGTATTTGTACTTTTAGTTAAAGGTGTGAGTGCTTCTCCACCACTGATGTTGGACGTGTGTTGAATGATAATTCATATATTATAGCATAGAGATTATTTTAGTTTTTGAGTGAAAACGTTTTTATGAACCTTAACAGTTGGCTTAGATAAAACAATGTTTTGATAACGGGCGTTTCTTGTTGTGTGTGTATTGTGTGGCCTCGGTTGCCTTTCTATGTTTAGTACGAACCTCGAAACCATGACACAAAGTGGCGTTAAAAGTAAACTGCCTGAACTGCAACACTGTGCAGATGTGTGACTGAGCAGCAGACCACAACTCAGAACAGGCGTTGCTTTTTCATGTGCGAATAGCAAACACGTTTTCTGTACTTACAACACATCGGTTTGGTCCCAGCGTACATGAGGCAAACTAAAAAAAGGAAGAAGAAATGAAACAGGCGAGACTCAGAAACCACAGAGAGTCCAGAATGGGGTAAAAGGAACAAACAAGCAGCATGTGAAATGTGGTGCTGAAACTCATATCAGAAGTAACAGTAAAATATTGAAAGGGAAATAGTAAGATGAAGAAATGACACTTTCTTGTAGATTCTACGTCTATAAAACGAGACATGAAAACATCTTAGTAGCAAAGTAACGGTGCGGCTGTGCTGTTTCCTCTCTTTATGTGAAACCAGCTCAGGTTGCATTTTAATTTGCAAAATGAGACTGAATGGATAGAAACATGTGCTTACTGTCGTCCTCAAATGTATTCATACCTCCCATTAAAGAAGGAAAAAAACAGCTGAAATAAGTTGAAATTGACAAAAGTAATAGTAAATAAAAATGTAATGAAAATCATGACATTGCTTTTGAATTGCGGTTCAACAGAAACATAAAATTATAATTTGGCACATTTTTATTTTTGATTACTTTTTTCAGTTTCTAGTTATTTGAGTGACTATTGTGAATTTTGCCTTTTCTTTAATAGAAGGGGATGAATACATTTGAGGACGACTGTATATACTTGATTTCAGCGTTTTTTTTCGAGCATCCTTATGAGTGGAAAATCCGAACATTTGGGTCACAGAGTATATATATATGTTGAAAAAAAATTGCTGTTTAAATTTGAATTCATCTCCTCGAGGCTGAAACCAGACTTTGGCTTCTGTCTCATGTTGCCCTGAAGGCAAACTGCAAATGTGCCTCAGACCCACCCATATGTGCATGTGTCACATTTTAACTTCAGGAATAATGAAGACCTCATTTCTCAAAGTTGGCAACGAATTAAGTCATAAATTTCTGGGACAGCAGTAAAACATAGATTTGCTGTTTTTGCAAATGCTGACTAAACATTCCTGAAATATAATGTGGATGTTCTCACTGTTTGTTTCATTGTCTGCAGATGGAGGAGCTTAGATGGGAAGAGTAGAGGATGACTAGATTTAAAAGACATGCTCAAAAGAGACAGTCTACATTAAAACAGCCAGTTGTAGGTGGTGATAGAGAAGGATAAGACTTAGTATGTATATATTTAGTGTGCTGCTCTTGTCTTGTTCCATCAAGATGTAAATTGTAGGGGAATCTACAGTCATGCAATAAACTCTGTCAAGCAGTATTTGACTTATCTGCCACTTTCTAGCTTTGCCCTGCAGCAGACTATCAGGCAAACAGTGACATTGCTTCATCCTTGCAACCTGGATTTAATTTCAGGTGTCATTATTTCCCAGAAATGAAACGTAGCATGTGTTCGGTTCAGCCAGTGCGCTCCAAACATGCTTGCGTTAGCTGATTCATTCCTATTTTATCGTCTGTGCCTCACTTACAGTCTGACATTTGTCACTGTTTTTCTGCTGGTGCTCTTTTATCGTCACTGTTTGTGGCCACAACTCCTTCAAGAACCTCAACTAATTATTCTCTCGTTGTTTGGGCTATAAAATGTCTGAGATAGGTGATGAATGTTGATTCCTCAATTGTCTTCTTTCATCCACAACCCAAAGATATTCAGTTTACTGTCACAGTGAGAGAAAGAAACCAGAACAGGATTTAGAGAATTTAGACTTTGTTTGACCTAAACAATGACTCAGACTGATTAATTTATTGTCAAAGTAGTTTAATAGTTGAGAGCAAATCCATTAATCAACTAATCATCACAACTCTGACCTCAGTCTTGTCTTGCTGTCTGCCTGTGAGTGTGAGTGAATCACTAAAAGGAAAATCTGGTTCTCAGCCAGCAGTCATACACTGTATTTTCCCACATGTGTAGTTTTTAGTGACAGTGAATGAGATGAATACATACTCTGACTGAACCTGAAGTCTCTCTGATGGGAATAAGTTCCGTTTCTGCTTCCCAATAACCATAAATTCCCTTTAAAGCTGCTTCTCTCTGACTCTTCCTCCCGTCGCCTCCTCTCCAGGATCCTGGAGGAGCAGGCCATTAGAGAGTACGTCCTGGCTCTGTTTCGTCTTCCTCGCGGCGAGAAACTCTACGAGGTGGCGTCGTGTTCGGTGTGGACGCCTCACGCTCGCTGCCATACGGCCGGGAGTCTCTACACCACCGACAGCTACCTGTGTTTCTCCAGCAGAGAGGAGGGGAACTGCATCCTGCTCATCCCGCTGTCAGAGGTACCGGACCGGCCGTCAGTGCAGCCTCACTGTGTTTAATAACACACACACAAAAATCTGTATGCCTTTAGGAGGACTGAAGTGCATTTTTGCAACTGTTTCGTATTTCTTTAACAGAAAGCTGGCGCTGCATTCAGGTGGTTTTCATCAAGCAGAAAAGCTCTGAAGTCGCACACTGGAATCTGCATTTTAAATGACTCATAAAAACATGAATCAGTAACATGATGCACAATAATCCAGGTTAAAGTTTACTCTACATGCAACAATATAGTATCCTTATGATACAAGCTGGAGTCCTTAAACCCTGCCTCACTGGTCCACTTCCTGTGACACAGTTAGTTCACCACCTGAACATTAAAAAGCAGGTAAATATAACGAGATGTTTCATGATCCAGCTTATCTGGCAGTGACGTCAGTGGCTGTACTTCTTTGTCCTTAATTATTTACCTCAAGACCCTTTCCCTCAGTTTTCCATAACTACAGTGTATTTTTAGGAGAGTTTATCAAAGCGTGTGTTTATTCTGCCAGCTGCTGGTTAAAGAGTAACACATGGATCGGTTTCATGTGGTTTGTCATGTTTACACACTAACACGTTAAAGTGTTATTTGCGGCAGGAATGCAAGTGATGGCCAGCTTCACGTTTGCTTTGGGCAAGTCAATTCTTTAAAAGAAAAAAAAATCTGAATTATAAGTAACTTGCAGCTTGCCAGGGGAAAGAGAAGTAACATGTCAACAAATGAACCAAAGAACATGTTTAAACCAGCCCATGAAGTTGTAAAAGATTATAAAATCAAGCACGACAACAGTTGATAAAGGACAGAAGTGAAACTCGTTTAAACAACCAGGTGATCAAGATGCAGACAAAAACATCCAGCTTGGCAGCAGCAGCTTCACCCTTCAGCTACACATCTTTTGATCAGAGATTTGAACTTTAACAGAGGGCCAGAATCATAAAGCTGTAAAGTGTCATACAGGTCCAGGGTGCAAAATAGCGGAAAAGGTGCCTCTGCAAAGTTCAGAGTAAATCCAGGGCAGCCTGTTGAGATAAGCAGGAATCATAGCAGCTGTTGGTAAGTGACAGAAGATTACACAAGTAAGAAGGAAGTGGTGACAAAAAATTTTAAATATTATAGTTTAGAACTCGTTAAGCAGGTATGACACCAAAATTGTTGTAGCACCAAAATACAAAAAGATGAGTACATTTTAGGCATTTATCTCAATAGTTCCTGAGATATTGTCATCAAAACATCTTAAATTGAAATGTGCAAAAAACATGCTTAAAGTGAGTTGATGGGTAAATAAATAAACAAAAAAATGTTTATGTCAGATTAAAACTTCACAAAAATCTTCATAAATTATTTTATGCCTGTAAATTCCGGAAAATCAGAGACGGTTGAGTTGAAATACGTCTGATGATTTGAGATGGAATGACCCACATATTAATGTACGTACAGAACCAGGAGCAGGTTAATGACACCAAAAAATAAATTCAAATAAAAATAATTTCCGGGCTATAGCAGTAAATCAGGATGAAGCTCTTAAAATCTGCAAAAAATTATAAAAACAAACTATGCTATAAAGAACATCACTTTTTAATCAAATGACTTTCAAAAAAAATTTAATAAAATTACAGTTTTGCTCGTTTCTCTTCTTGTCTCTGCTGAAGACCTTCCTCTTCTCTTTCCGTTAAACCTTGACTTCTTGCCTTATTGTGCTGTATCTTCTATCTTTTATTACTTTATGGTGTTTTTATTCAGATGTCTCTTTCAGTCATTGTGTTTTATGGTCGGTTGCTACTTTAAATTGTACAACACTTTGGTTCAACTCCTTCTGCTTTTTAAATGTGCGGCAGTAAAGACAGACCTTTTGTTGCAGGAGTCAGTCACCACATAGCTGCTTTCATCATGTCAGTGGTGGGTTTAGTGTCCTTTATCTTCTAAACAGAAACTGTGAGAAGACAGGTTCAAACCATTCAAGTAAAACCAATGAAACAAAGCTCACGTTTACATCATTTCAAAGGGAAATCAATGTCGCAGCGTCTAGATTGTAATAATTCTTTCCAGCTACGTTTTAGTTTAGCGTTTTTCTCGACCCATGTGCCTGATTCAGTTGATGGTACAAAGCAGATTATCACCCAGCTGCTCAGTCTGTCCCTGAACCATGTGAGGAGTCCTTCCTCCACCGCTGAGCTCTAATCCTCTATTTCCTCTGTTTTCTATTGAAGCATTGTCTTCAGAAAAGTCTAATCACTTCCACCCACTTAATCCATTACTGTGAATAATGAATAGTTCTCATTTTGCTCCTCTAGATTCTCTTTGACCTCTATTGTCTCTTCTGTTCCTGCACATTTCCTGCGCAACTGGAAACGGGCTTTAATATTTTGCCGTGATACAAGACGACACATTTTCTGGGACTTTCCTGGAATATGACTGTTTTGCCACGTTTTTATTTTTTTATTTTTTTTTAAATATGACTCACTATGGGCTGCAAGGTGGCTCGGTAGCACTGTTGCCTCGTCGCAAGAAGGTCGCCGGTTCGCGTCCCAGTGAGGACATCGGGATCTTTCTGCGTGGAGTTTGCATGTTCTCCCCGTGCAGTGTGGGTTCTCTCCGGGTTCTCCGGCTTCCTCCCACACAGTCCAAAAACATGTTGAGGTTAATTGGTGATTCTAAATTGTCCGTAGGTGTGAATGTGAGTGTGCTTGGTTGTCTGTCTCTAAGTGTAGCCCTGTGATAGACTGGTGACCTGTCCAGGGTGTCCCCTGCCTTCACCCTGAGTCAGCTGGGATAGACTCCAGCCCCCCATGACCCTAATGAGGATTAAGCGTGGTATAGATAATGGATGGATGGATGAGTCACGATGACACAGCTACAGTCATTGTATTTGAGACTGTTTATGCTAATAAAGTTAGTAGCAAAATTATTTCAATTTAAACAATAATTACTGACTGTGGAGCTTCAATTGTCCCATATAATTTAACATGAGGGCAGGATTTCGCGTATAATTCCAGTTTTTGCCAGTTGATTCTCTTTCTCTGACTCCAACTTTCCAGCAGGAGTCTACTTTTTGTCCTCATAGCTGATCAGAAATAACTGACTGTGATTTGATGCCTGGTTTTTAATGTCTTTTCATCAGGTGTTGTCCATAGAAAAAGCGGAGAGCACCAGCCTGCTGCCCAACCCGGTCATAGTGAGCATTCGCACTAAAAAAGCCTTCCAGCTGATCGAGCTGCAGGACAGAGACGAGCTGGTGGAGAGTCTGAACTCCAGACTGAGATCCCTGCAGTGGAAACAGTCCATGTTCCGAACCAGGAAAGACAGCAAGAGAAGCGTGGTGAGTGTGACGTTAGTTTCACTTGTGGTAAATGGTATAATAAAGTCCATGATATGGTACGAAACCTGTAACCATCAGAATGTAAAGATCAATCATGAAGAGAAGCACGGCTAGTTTAAAACATGCATTTCTGTTAGTCTGATGGCAACTGAATGTGTGAATGTGTAGACGTGTTTTACTTTTCTGAAAAAGATGTAGCCGTAATCTTACGAGGTTGGACCATTTCTTTTTCACTTTCAATAAGATACAAGTCTAAATTGTATATTACTGCATTAACATAAGGCGTTTTCCACAATTCAGCACCAATACTGGACGTAGTAATGAGCCAAAATCATCAAATGCCTTTCTTATTCACAATTTCACACTGAATACAAACTGTAATGATCATGAAAATAAAACTTTACTTGAATATTTCACTTGATGTTCTGACCATTCATCCATATTTACCCCTGTTGGAAGTTTTCCCTTTGAACTGATATTGAATCATAATCAATTTATTTTGGACAAGACTTTACCAAAAACAGACTTTTTCATGTCTAAGTAAAAACAGGCAGCAATTGGCTACACCAGTGTTCAAGTATGTAAGTTACTTTAAATGTTGTAGCCCTGTGATAGACTGGCAGCCTGTCCAGGGTGTCCCCTGCCTTCACCCTGAGTCAGCTGACCCATGACCCTAGTGAGGATTAAGCGGTGTATAGATAATGGATGGGATGGATTATCAACATGTATTTGTCTCTATATTTCCCTCAGAGCTCGCCAACACCCTACTACACCTTCTACTATGACACTGGATACTCAGATGAAGAAGAGATCGAGGAGCAGGTCCTGCGTAACACCGTCAACAGCGAAGCCCTCATGACAGCCTTCCACCAAAACCAACCAGGAACCAATGGCAAGAAGGTGGGTGGAGTCGCAAACGTACATTTTCAAAGATTATTGAAGTTGATTGAATTAACTGAGAGTCAGCTCAAACTCCAAAGTCACCTTTAAAATGAGGAAAAAGATGAGAACCACCAGTAGGGTGTAACTGATACGTCTAAATCAGTGTCATTTACAAAACCTCAGCATATTCAGTCAGTGTGAGCAGCTTTATTTGTGTGTTTGTATCAGAGTGCCGAGCAGGTGAAGGAGCGGCTGTGGGAGGATCACTTCTCCGAGTTCGGCCGTGGCGTCCACATGTTTCGCACCGAGAAAATCCAAAGGCTGGTTGCCATGGGGATCCCCGAGTCTCTGCGAGGGGAGCTGTGGATGACACTTTCTGGTGAGAGGAAGCGAGAAGAACACGACAGTGGATGAAAATGATGATAGGCCTTCTGTATGCAATGTATGAGAACCAGTTTCAAAGCAGTGACCATAATTGATGATGCACGCTTGCGATTAAGAATAATTCAATATCACAGCTAAAATCCTAACATTTATACTCCAGTTTTTCTACAGCGCCTGTAGTCAGTATTCACCTTCAAGTCACTGAATAGCCCTTGAAGCACAGTTAAATCCATCATTAACAAATGGAAGGAATATGAAACATGTGTAAATCTGCCTAGAGCAGAGCGTCCCTATAAAACTGAGTGATTGTGCAAGAAAGAGTCTCGTGATCGAGGCCACCAAGACACCACCTATCACCCCACTAAATGAGTTACAAGCTTCTGCAGCTGAGATGGGAGAGACTGTGCATCAAGCAACGGTTGCCTGTTTTTCACAAGTCTAAGCTTTATGGAAAAGTGTAAAAGAGAAAGCCACTACTGAAAAAAGTTCATTAAATCTCAACTACAGTTCTCTAGAAGGCATGTGGGATACTCTGGAGTCAACCTGAATAAGATGTTACGGTCTGATTAAACCTATTTGAGCTTATTGGATGGCAAACTTTGCACATTATCACAAACCCATGATCCCCACTGTGACGCACGGAGGTGGCAGCATCATTGTGTTTGTATGCCTCTAAGCAGCAGGCTCTGAAAAATTTGTAAAGGTAGAGAATAAAATGAATGCAGCAAAAATCTAGGGAAATACTAGAGAACAACCTGATGCAGTCTGCAAGAGATCCCTTGGAGTACAGTTACATCCATCTTTAAGAAATGGAAGCAATATGACACATGTTTAAGCCTGTTTAGAGCTGGCTGTGCTCAAAAATTGCAGGAAGGAGAATAGTGAGGGAGGCCACCAAGACACCTATGATTACTTTGAAGATGCTACAAGCTTCAGTGTTGACAAGCAGTGAAAGTGGAAAATGTCCAGGGGGTGGGGGGGTATTTCCTATAGGTACAGAGTGTGTGTGAAAAACACATACAAATCAATAAACATAGACATTCACATATTCACAATGCAGTCCTGCAATAGATCCTGCATCCAGCACCAGAAATTCAGAAACAATGTTCAGTTTTTGTTGAAATTATATCAGAAAGGTGTTGAACTAACTATAGTAATTTTAAAGTTTGTGCTTAATGTCCTAGATTTGTCAAGTTTTATAGTTATGTGTGCTTCAGATACATACTCCATCCTCACTAATATAAATGAGGTAGAAAAATATTCGAGACGCACAAACTGATCTCCATCCATCCATTATCTATACACCGCTTCATCCTCACTAGGGTCATGGGGGGCTGGAGTCTATCCCAGCTGACTTAGGGTGAAGGCAGGAGACACCCTGGACAGGTCACCAGTCTATCACAGGGCTACACTTAGAGACAGACAACCAAGCACACTCACATTCACACCTACAGACAATTTAGAATTATCAATTAACCTCAATATGTTTTTGGACTGTGTGGGAGGAAGCCGGAGAACCTGGAGAGAACCCACGCTGCACGGAGAGAACATGCAAACTCCACGCAGAAAGATTCTGGGTGTCCTCACCGGGACGTGAACCGGTGACCTTCTTGTGGTGCTACAAACAGTGATCTGATTGATTAAAATCTACCTGCTCAATAAGGCTAACAGTAATTTATTGCAGTATTGAAAGAAGCACCTCAGTTGAATTAGCATGTTTTCCTCAAGAAAACGATGTCCTCACCTGTATATGGTGTTTAGTCATCAGTGACATACCGCTTCAGGAAAAGTTCTTAGGAGAGTAAAACAGCTCGGTGTGGATTATAAACCAAAACGGAAATAATAAGTGTGGACAGCTTCAGTGAGGTTCAGGCCTGTTATCACTGGATGGTCCTCACAAAGACAGAAGTACAGCGGTGTTTACGTGTTTGAAGGCAGTTCGGGCTTCATATCCTCTTCTCTCAATCTGCTGATCCTCCTACACCAACACCTTTTCAGTCAGAACCCATCGCTGCCAGATTTTATTTTGGTCTGCTGTCGGTTCCGCTGCTCTGTCTCACTTCCTGCGTCGACCGTCTGCCATGAAGGAGAAGCAGGTTGTTGGAATAAAAACTCAAACTGACTGAAGGTCCCTGCTGGGAAGCTGAAACAGAATCTGGGAATAAAAAATGATTTCAAACTAGGCAGAAAAATCTCAAAACTAAAGGAAATTATTTCCCTCAATATCCTCATTTAATCATATGTTTGATAGTATTCTAATTATGTTCACTGGCTGATTCTTTTTACCCTTTTTTCCCTCTACTTTTTTCGTGCTGCTCATATTTTTAAGAGGGAACGTTGACACAGTAGAGAACTGGAGTGTCGGGTTTTCTAAATAGATGATCTCATACGCACATGGAAAAAACCAGCCAGAGCAGAGAGTAGAATAATAAACAAGACACTGGCTGGAGTTTCCCACATGTGAGAGCAATATTCTCCCTCAGGGTAGATCATGGGTAGAATAGAAAAGAATAAAATAGAACAGCATGGATCTTCACTGTCATTGTTAAACAACAACAAAAGGAAGCTTAGCGGCTGTTTGGATTAGCAGCATACAACAAAAGAAATAGAATAAAGATAAAAAAAATGAGATTGCACTGTGTAAGAACAAGAATAACAATAAAACTACACTGTGAGGACAAGATTGCGCTGTATACAGTATAATGAAAGGTTCTTAAACTTGAGGTTGGTGGGAAAAGGGGGGAGTGCATTTAACGGCCTGTTGGAAGAAGCTGTTTTTAGTCTGCCTGTGTGTGTGTGTGTGTGTGTGTGTGTGTGTGTGTGTGTGTGTGTGTGACTGAACCTATAAATTGTGCAATGCCACCCAGACGATGGCTCGTTGCAGGTATCAGAGCTCCTTCTCAGTGTTTGTCACTTCAGAGGAGACAGTTCATGGTGGTCAGAGCATTTTTCTCCTCAGTTCATGTCAGTCCGGCCTATTATTGCATCTGATATTCAGCATTTTCCCGAAACAGAATCTCGGACAAAATAAATAATTTAAAAAAGTGCTGCCTTGACTTTGATGCAGCCTCTTCTGTCTCTGTGTAGTCACCACTCTGGGGTTTTGAGTAATGTTCCACCCACAGCACCGTCTGACAGGTTACACTTCATGAGCAACAGCCGATCAGTCTTTTAGTCAAACAACAAACATAATTCAATGAACTGTTGTGTAGGAGTTTGTTGTTCTGCATTTTGACACAGAGATTTTTGTTTTATTTTGTAAATGGATCCATTCCAAACACTGGTATTGGTCTCCATGACGCCTAATAATTGCTATCAGTTGACCCCCAGCTTGAATGTGTTCATTTATTCTCGTCTATGTTTTTGACATTAAAATATAAATGACCTTTTTTTTGCTATAATTTTCTGCAGGAGCCATTTGGAGCTCAGTTTTAAAAGTAGAACCCAATTATTGTCTAGTTGTTTCACTGCAATGGTTTGGAGTATATGTTTGTGGGACATGTTCAAGCATAGTCAGTTATTTGGATCAAAGACCAAAGAAAATGAATCAAGCAATTATTTAATGGCGAGTTCTGTCTCAGACTTTGATTTATGCGACATTAAAGTCACCCCAGTGGAGCATCTCAGTGACTTCAAATGTTGACATCACCTCTACACTCTCATTAGTGCCCCTTGCAAACCATATTCTGGTTTCTGTCACATGATACAAAATGGAACGAGGCGACGATCATTTGGTGTTTGAGTGAACTTTAATCATCTCTGTGTTGAGAATTTTACCAGTTTGGTTGTTTTTCCTCCCAGTTAGCCATTGGTTTCTTTCTTTCTTCCTTTTTTAAAATGTTATTTCAGTATTAAAATCAACTTGGAAAAGCTTAAAAATGCGTAATAACCCTTTTTGGGAAGTTTTCCATTCCATGATGAAGCAAAGAGGATGAGAGCTGCTTTGACTGTGTTAGTGTGTAATAAGTGGATAACTGCTGACTCGACATATCTCCACCTCTGCTTTGTGCAGATGCGTCCTCAGAGCTGGAGTCCCATCAGGGCTACTACACCGGCCTGGTGCAGAAATCGATGGGCCACAGCAGTCTGGCCACAGAGGAGATCGAGCGGGACCTTCACCGCTCCCTGCCGGACCACCCGGCCTTCCAGAACCCCACCGGCATCGCTGCACTCAGACGCGTCCTCACTGCCTACGCTCACCGCAACCCCAAGATCGGATACTGTCAGGTAGATGTGTTTCCAAGATGTGACCGTGTAAATAACGCAGCAGCAGCAGTAGAAATAAAAGCTGTAGTAGCTTGAGCAGCGGCTGCACTGGTAGTGGAAGGTCACCCAAGTAGACAAGTACTAGTAGTCAGTAGTGGTGGCAGAAGTAGCCCTTGTTACGGCTTTCTAGGTTGGACTACAACATTTTTGATGATTCACACATCTT
>NW_007578405.1:297979-306123 GCF_000690725.1 Stegastes partitus | reverse complement strand
GCTCTGGACTGTTTCTTTTCCTGAAATATTGAATCATTGTTGAAAGTGAAACCATATGACATGTGAACACCTCATCATAGACTACACACTACACATTGCCAAAAATATACTAAAAAATCTCTGGTTTAATTTTTATGAACATGTACATTTTAAAAGCTTGTTAAATTACTCACTGTGTACATTTTTCATGTCAAGAGAAGCTGTCAGATAAATCTAGTGGAGTACAGTCTCTTTCTCTGAAATGTGGTGGAGTGGAAGTACGAAACAGCGAAAAATGAAAATATTCAAGTAAAATACCTCAAAGTTTAATTCAGTTACATTACTTGAGTAAATGTACTTGGCTGTGTTCCACCACTGGAGGTAAGTGTGTCGTGTGATGGACATTTATTGGCAGAAACATTATTAAATACACAAGCATTAATCAACTCATTTGATAATGTGTATTTAGTGCATCATTTACAGACTAACCTCCACGCTGTGTTTCATGCCTTAAAGCAATGTATCTGGAATGACTCGTTTCTCAACTGTAGCTTCTCGTCTTTATGTAAATTTCACACCTTTGCCTCTGCTTGTCTTCCTCCGTGCAGTCTATGAACATCCTGGCATCGGTGCTGCTGCTCTACGCTAAAGAAGAAGAAGCTTTCTGGCTGCTGGTGGCTGTCTGTGAGAGGATGCTGCCTGACTACTTCAACCGCAGGGTCATAGGTGAGAACAGAGCGAAGACACGAGCTTTATTTACTGACACTGATTTTATCCACTTCAAGGGAGTTTAAAATCACACACAGGCTGATCATCTGTTTCTCAGACACAAAACAACCCCAAAAGGCTTGTTATTGGCCTCTGAAATAAGGCATTATTTCCTGTGTTTGTGGAGCTGTTTATTTTGGATGTGCAAGGTGCGTTTGAAACAATTTCCTCTTCCTCGTAATGTCCAGTGTGTTTTTGTGTTTGCGGGCGTCTTTCCTAGTGATTGTGTTCTGAGAATCTCTATGTGCTGCATAGACGTGATGCTCAGGGATAAGTGGAGTTATGTTTTTTTCTTAGCATTCACAATTTTCAAACACAGCAGAGACAAAAACAATAACAAACGTATCCTGTCGGTAACCTGTTTATGTGCATTACTGTTGATGCATTTCGGATTATATAATAGTTCTGCAGCCCAGCGCGTAAACAGTGAGGTGTCAGTACTTGTCTCTGTCCTATATTTGTTGATGGCGTTAAAACGATAAAATGACTTTACATTTCCTGTTTTGCAGCTATTCAACACAGACAAACAATCGTGTGCTATAATAATCCTAATGTCGGTGAGGTTCAGAGCAACGGTTAGACTGAATGTCCATCTGTTGCTGCCATCTAGTGGGCAAAACCATCAAAAACAGCCTCTGAACTCCAAGCAGTTTCTGTTTATTTGTCGCTCCTGTCTCATTTTTCTTCACTGTGGGCTCATTTTTCACTGTAATATGAAGTTCTGCACCTCTATGGAAACAGCAGAACCATGGCTAGAAGTAGAAAGAGCTCAGAAATGTCTTCTGTGAGGGTAAACAACGTTATTAGGTTAGAAATCATAAAAAAAAAATACAATGAATGTGAAATAGCTTTGATTTTTTTTCAACATGTATAACAAGTGCATACAGGTGTCACCAGTACTGTGGAAAAAAAACATCTAAATACAAAAAACATTTAACTAGTTTCCGTGCTCTTCTCCAATTTTTTCTACAGCAGTTCAACCTGCATTTAAAAGTCCCAGATTTTTTAGTCAGCTCACTGCTGGTTGCGGCTGAGACGCTAATAGCTCCACATTTATTCTAATGAGCTCAAAATTCTTCTTACAGAATCTGGGTGGTGCAGACAATTTGTTTTTGGGGATTTTTTAAATGACACATGCAGAATAAAGTGATTCAGATGAAAAAAATCCTTATTTTAACCATTTATAGGGCACTCATTAAAATACTTGGAAAATATCAAATTTCAACCCTGCAGTGTTATTGGTGGATATAAGAGGACTTTTTAAAAAACTTTCAGATTTAGGCTCCAAATCAAAGTCAGTCAGATTCTTTGCCTACCGAGGGTAAAAAAATAAAAATAAAAAAATAAAAAATAAAAATAAAATGTGCATTAATTATTGTAAAAAAAAAAAAAATGAAATGAGAAATAAAAAATACACATAAAGATAAGGGAACATTTATTTCCTAAGCAGTCACACTTATGGAACTTATGACAATTGTTACCAAATATCAGTGTGGCTCACTCGTGATTGGTCAGACGCCATAGTGTTGTGTTGTGATGTAGCCTGAGCTTCGTTGATTGGCTGGATGAAGTCACATGACCCTGCCCCCTGCCATTTTTTAAAGCCTGTGGAAGTTACCATATATGGTTCCTTGTCCGATGAAGGGTTGAGCTCATATTTGTTCAATTTTCCTTCACGTCAAGAACCTTAGACTGAACAAAATTGCATTTACATTTTCTGGCTGATTGGTCTAATTATAGTAATTTTAGAAAATAAAAAAAAGACAATGTGCCCTTTAAACCTGTTGATGGATTTTGGGGTTCAGACGGTTTACGGTACAAGGTCCAAACACAAACCCTCATCTGTACAATACATTGATGGACCAAAAGCTGGCATCACGTCTGATCAGATTAAAAATGTTGGTGTCTTATTTGTTTATCAGACAACAGTGGATTTTAATCATTATTGCATTTAGACTACATTTATTTTTGTACAACTGCTTGTGTGATATTTAATTTTTGCTTCAGAAAGAATTGCAGCATCATTTGGTATCAAATGCAGACATGTCTGTGTCACACTCTCCATGCTTGACTCCGTCTTTTCCTGCTGCAGGAGCTCAGGTGGATCAGTCGGTGTTTGAGGAGCTGATCAGGGAGCGTTTGCCGGAGTTGGCTGAGCAGGTTCCAGACCTCTCTACTCTCTCCTCCGTGTCCCTCTCCTGGTTCCTCACCCTCTTCCTCAGTGTGCTGCCCTTCCAGAGCGCCGTCTGTGTGGTCGACTGCTTCTTCTTCCACGGAATCAAAGCCATATTCCAGCTGGGTTTGGCCGTGCTGGACGCCAACGCTGCGCTGCTCTCTGCCAGCACAGACGATGGACAGGCACTCATGATTCTCACAAGGTAGGTTTGTGTATTGGTATGATGAAAACTAAATCAGGCTCAGTCTGTAGCTAAGCACAAATAGCACCAGGTCTTCGGCAAAAATTCTGTATGCAGATGATTTGCATTAGTTGCTTGCTTCTGTCATGTATCAGCTCTGCAGGTAAAGGCTGCAGCCATAAATTGCAATAGGTTTTTTGTTTTTTGGGGTTTTTTTTTTGCTCATAACGTTTTCTTAAGGCGTTTAATAGTAACACAGCTGAACTCTCCTATTGGTTTATTGCAAGAGGCAGTGCCACACAGAGAGGAGCCCGTGATGCCAAAGTTGATGCTAAATTCACTCATGGATTTTAATTTATAGTCGAGATGTGTTTATGGAACAAACTGAAGTGCTTTTCTATTGTGAAGTGATTAAACATGTTATATTTGAAGCACATGAAATGACAGACTGTGAACCCTCTGCTCTGTGCTGTGCAGCTTCCTGGACCAGGTTGGAGGTGAAGACTCGTCCTGCGTCCCGTCCTCGCCGCCTGCTGCAGAGGAGAGCAGCTGCAGCGACGCTGATATTCCCGCTGTGGGACACGCAAACATCACCGACCTCATCAATGAGTCCTACGAGGTGAGAGACTCGCAAGAAGGATGCTGCTGGAGGCTGACGTTGCACCATTTTTATTTTTATTTTACAGCAAATCCTTATTTTTTTTAAAACATTCTTAGATTCCTTGATTAAAAATAAAGCCATTGTGTGGACTCACTGTTAAAGCTGGGGTAGGCAGTCGTTGTTTTGGCGTCATCGGGTAAAAATTCCACACTAACCTGTCAGCTAGTTAAAATTCTGTGAAGGAAACTAGATTTCTGCAGCTTCTCTTGGCTCCATTTCAGGCTTTAGAAGATGCAGCCCGCAACAGGCAACTTTACCTAATCACAGATCTTTAAACCCAGACAAGATAAGATGAGCCACAGTGAGGACATGGTGGCTGGTTGGGCTAAATAAATAGTACCAATGTTACCTAAATCTCAAAATGCATCCAAATCACACAGGCTGTGATGTTTTGATGAAGGTAAAATGCTTCACAACATATTTATAAAAGGAATGTAGTGTGATTTCCTGGCCTACACATTGTACTCTCCAGATGTATTTGTATGTTATAAACTTGTTTGAGTGGACAAGAAATACAAAAAAAAAAGATCATTTCCACTGAAGTCATGAATCATGTCGTCAAAATAATTGCAGTATGATTTTTTATTTTTTGCTTATGGTTCGTCTGTATTTGCTGGTGTGTTCAGAAGATAACATTCACTCAGGGGGAGGTTGGACTCCTTGTGGAAAGCCAAATGTTTTTCCAGATTTCTTCACTTCCTGCAGCTTTAGTTTTCGTTCAGTCTTCATAACTTCTGGTGGGCAGCATGCTCCTGTTGCCTTCAATTTCATATTATTCTCAGTTATTTGTTTCTTCCGTCAGAAATTCGGAGATCTGACAGTGCGGCAGATTGAGAGGCTTCGCTGTCGACACAGAATCCGAGTGCTGCAGGCTCATGAAGACACCACCAAAGAAAATGCTGTGAGCAGACAGAGAGTATAAACATATTTAAAGCTGCTTAACATAAACTTTACTGCATGCCATCCTCCCATACTTCGGTATTTCTGTGCAGCTGAGGCTGGTGACTCCAGATGTTTCCATCTCTCCAGAGAACTTGGCTGACATCTATGACCTCTTCAAGGTATCTCCAGATTATCATGCTTCCTCGTGCTCAGAGACGTTGATGTGTGAAAGGACAGTTTAATCGTTTTGGACGATGTTTTCTTCTACTCAGACCGAGCACTTCATCAGTCTATACTGGGGCGACAGCAGCTCTGCAGCAGCAGCAGAGGCGGCAGCTTGGCAGTACGGAGACTCCGGTCGCTCGTATGTGGAGCGACAGTATCGGCTGGACCGACCCCAGTTTAAGAGCCTGTACGGGCTGCTGGTGCCGTGGCCCGGCGGCTCGAACCAGCACACCGACACGCTGGCCAACCGCTCCTTCACCCTGCTGGACCAGGACCGAGACAACCTGGTCACCTTTAGAGAGTTTGCCAGCTGGCTGGGTAGGCGGAGGGAGGACAGGGTGGAAATATTGAAAAAATATTCAGTTCATTCTTGAGTGTTTAACGACTCAAATGTGTCTCAAAAACTGCCTCTTTTGTTTTTTTCAGACACTTTGTACTGTGAAGAGCTGAATGAGAAAATCAGGCTGCTGTATCGCCTTCACATCCCTCCAGGTTAGTCATCCTGTTAGCACAATGAGAGTGATTCAGAGTTGCAGTCAGGCCAGTAACTGACTGGTTTAACCGTGTGTCTGCAGCTTTGACTGAAAGTGAGGACGACCCGTCTGTGATGAAGAGCCCCCTGCTGTCCACCAACAGACCCCTCTATGTTAATCTGTCCTCTGGTTGGTGCAGACACACTTTGACTCATCATCATGTGCTGATTAGCTCAACATGTGTTTAATGTGTCAGATAAATGCATGAAATAATTCAGAGCGGCTGAAGAAAATCTGACTCTTCTGTAATTCCAGATGATGAAGGTGAAGTAAAAGATTACCAGGAGCAGCTGAAGCAGATGCTGCAGGATCTGGTGAAAGAGAAGGAGAAAGACGTGGAGAAGCCTCTGCCACTCATGAACCAGGTACTGAATACTAGTTCTAGTCCCCTTGTTTTCTGTCATCTATCTTCTGTGATATCACAAATAGAAGTGAGTCAACCTGGCGTACTTTTAGGGAAGTAGTCCTGTCAACAGATATGTCTGTTGCAATTTCATGTTTATTTCCCTTTGTTTGTATGTGACGGTTTGTAACACTCCCTCTCAGTCATGCACTTTGTTGTGAAGCAACAATGAACACACCACCAAATAGTGATGTCCTGATCAAGGTTTTTTTCCCCCGTCCAATCCGAGTAATTTAATTCTTAGTACGTGCTGATGCGTAACACCATTTTCTTTCATAGCACACACCTTATGTATTGTAAATGCCTCCAGCTGTGTGGCGACTAGAGGGGGTGGGGAGTTGTGTGTTGGCAAGCAGAGAGGATTGTGGGTGTTTAGCTAGCAGAGGGGCACAATGACAAAGTCTTGTGTGAGGCCTAATGACTTCCAGCCAGCACGCTTATGCAAGAACTAGTTAGAAACAACGAGAAATGTGTTATTGTACCACAGTGGCATGTGTTAAAGCAGCCTTTGTGCATAATGTGTCTGTGGTTTTATCAATGTAAGGTGTGCTACATGGAATGATGCTGCTGTGCAAAGAAAATGCAGTGAAGTTACTTTTCTTTAAATGAACATAAGATCTATTTCTGGTTTATATGGTGGAACTATTTGTATCAAAGCTTCTCGCGATGAATCCCGAGCTTCACCAGGGCTGTCAGCATATATGAGACTCATAATGCACAAAATACATTTCATGATGTAACCTGATCCCCCTCCAGTGTCTGACTGCTCTTAGTGTCGGCTCATTGTTCCTGAACTCCACTGATATAAGCCCTCTTCATCCTGTCTCCTCTACAGCGGGAGTTCATCCAGTTCTGTAAAACGCTCTACAGCATGTTCCACGGTGACCCGGAGGAGAACGACCTCTTCCAGGCCATTGCCACGGTAACCAGCCTGGTGCTGCAGATCGGCGAGGCTGGCCACCGCGGGCAAACCTCAGAGTCAGAGGTCATCGGCAAAGAGGAGGCGAAAGCAGCGGCACCCGCACCCGCTGAGGACGCCGGACTCGACGGCGGCAGTGACGGGAAGTCGGCGGCGGAGAGCGAGTGGACGGTCAGCTATGCTCAGATCCTGGCGTCGCTGCTGACTGAACAGGCGCTGGTGAACTTCTTCGAGAAGCCGGTGGATCTGACGGCGAAAATCAGAGAAGCCAAGGAGAGACAGTATCACCAGCGGGCGAGTTTGCTCACGCTGCAGCAAGGGACCAGATGACTGAAATGTGAACTCCGAGCCACGACACAAGCCAAATATCCTGAAGAAAGCTACAGTATCATTTGACAGAACGCTGCAGATTCAAATTGAGCTGAGCAGGAAGCTAGAGAGCCTTAAGTTCATCTGTGACAGCTATAACCTTAGTATGACTGCAGACGTTGCAGCCGCACTGGCAGGACTCCCTGTGACGCTCTGACCTTCTTTGGTCTGTAACTGACAACAGAAAGGAGTTTTTTTTTTTTCCACAACATTTTGAGCCAAAAACAGTCCTGACTCTCCAGCAGCCCATTTAATGGTCGACTCACTGGTATTAGACATGAGTAATGTCAAATTATATTTTTCATTTAGTGCTATAAGCCTTGAGAAATTACAATTATTGCCTTCTGATGTCACCACGAGGATGCCCTCAGTTAAACTGTGGCTACCGCTTTCTAGTAAGGCATTCCTTCAGTGTTTACAGGCTGTGACTGATTACATAAATCAATGATACTTTCTAGATTAGCGGTAAGCCCTCGTCAGCTTTCTCTCACTTCTCCAAAAGGCTGCCTTATTAGAGAGTTCTACCGACAAACCTTAACACACAAATGTGCAGCATTAAGGACAAATCCAGCATGCAATGAGTGTTCTTTTTTATTATTATTAATTTTATTACTTCTGTTTCTTTAACATAAATTTTTTTTTCAAATGCACGCTTTCGATTAAAGATATTTTTCAACTTTTTTCAAATTACTGGGAGATAATCGACAGTGTTGTGAAACTGTTACAAAAAGCAGAAAAAAACAAACGCACCACTGGAAGTGTCCTTTAAATAAAATACACTGCAGAAATCCGACTGGTTTCATATTTGGCCTGACATTGTGTTTTTTAAGCTCTTTCCTCTCTGGGAGAAGTTGATGTTTTGCCCCTGCAGATATTTTTTTTCAGCATAAATATGCAAATTTCAGCAATGTTTTGCGGTTACATAGACTCACAGCCACTTACAACAACCAACAAGGGTTCATTGTCACTGGGGAGGCAGCTCAGAGGTCAGAAACAAGACAGAAAAAAACAAACATGGTAATTAGGGTCCGAGCACACCAGTGCAAGG
>NW_007578405.1:281426-291055 GCF_000690725.1 Stegastes partitus | reverse complement strand
ACAGTGTCTCAAATATGTGGAAATTTGGGCTCGAGTTCACAGAAATATCTTCAGAAATCAACAGCAATATAAACACTGAGATGCCAATAGCTGCATAGTAAATATTATTTCTGTGAGATTCAGAATTAGCGAGTGAGAAATCTGGTCTCTTCATTTGTCTGTGAGACAGCAGCAGTTTATGTAAATCAAATACACGAGTATTGTGAACGTCTGATGTCTGAATCTGTACATCTGAAGCATGTAGAGATGATAAACTTCACCAAAAAAAAGACAAACATTACAGAATTTTCCACCTGAAAGGGCTGAGAAGTAGGTGTTTTTCATGTGCAACATCTTTTGCTTAGTATTTAGTTCACTTATATGAAACAAAAATCCTACTTTACTCACAAATCTAGTTTTTATCAGGCTCTAAAATGAACTTCCTTTGATTGAAGGGATCTGCTTTATTAGTTATTCTGTGTAGTGTGAGACCCATTTAGCAGCTCCACAGTAAAGACCGCTGAACGGGAAACGGTCAGAAGTTGAGAATGAAAAGAAGGAGTCAGAGTGCTGCAGGAGCTTGGTGTGCTTTATTAGCTACTGATTAAAGGTAGAGGACACGCCTTAGCCAGGACCTAAATAATCGGAAGAAACAAAACACACATTCTACTAGTGGCCAGCCTTCATTATAAAGGAGGGAAGACTGAGGCTTGTCTCATACAACTCTTCAGGAGTGGTTAAATCATAGAGGAGGTAGATGGTAACTATCTCCTTATAAGTTTCATCCTTTCTTTTCTCTCCATAGAATCTCCATTAAAGGCAGAACTGGAACTTCTTGGCCCTTTGTGTTTAGGAGAAAATACTCTGTTCTATTAAATAATGTATATTAACTTTTTTTAAATGTACAAAATAATGGGCCAGGCTGTACGTTAGTGAGTCTTGTGTGTCTCAGAACAATCTAAAACAGTCTGTCATTCAAAGTAGGCACATTATGTATAATCAGAAATATTTATATGTGTCATGTCATGAAGCTTGTGTCACATCCACAGGCACCGGTGGAGCAGCAGAGTATGAATGGTTATAGACTTACCGACAAGAAAAACAACACAGTTTAAATACAGAGCTACAACAAACTAAAAGCTAAACATTGCACAAAGCCACAGGTGTGATCAGAGGGAGACCAATCCATTTTGCCTGGTGGATGCGTCTCGCCCACTCCGGAGGGACGATGGGCGGGCTGTGTCTTTAAATCGCTTCAACGTAGTTGGCTGGCAGCATGCCGGTCTTGCCGGTGCGCTGCACGGTGCCGTACATCCAGCCCTCGTCAATGGACTGCACGTTGACGATGACGTCTCCGTCTTTGAAGGACACCTCGTCGTTGTCGGCGGCAGAGTAGTCGTACATGGCACGCACAGTTTTCTAAAGAAAGAAAGAAAGGGAAGGAAGAGTCGGTGTGTGAGAGGAGCATGAGTCAGAGAGCTGGCTGACGTTGGTGGTGTTTCTGTTATGTTCAAAACCCACAAACACTGATGCTGCACTGAACCTGTGGTGAGGGAGAGGCTTTGAGTCATTGCTGATTCAGGAGGTAAAACAATCTGCCTTTAAATAGTTTCATAAACAAGCCAAAAGAGGAAACCTGGATAAATCAGACTTATAGGACAAACTTCTCTTTAAGCTTTTGTTTTCTCTGTTCAGGCCATAGAATAACAAACTACTTGACCTTTTACTAAACTCGCTCCTGAATGGTGATAACAGACACCTGCAAATCTTACAATGCCACATGATTCTACCACACTCAGATAAAACAGCAATATGAGATATTTTCTATGCAGGCCTAAATACCTAATCAATTTTAAACTGAAACAAAGCAATTAGCAAATCATAAAGGATGCAATTTAGGGTATATGTTGTTCAGTGTGTCTAACCGACAGTTTGTTTTCTGGATGCTGCTCCTGAGCCACAAGTGATTGTTAAACCTAATTGAATATCAGGGATTGTTTGCAGAAAAAGGTTCCAAGATTTTCTGATTGGCTTTGTTTTATTTTATTTTTTATTATGATCACTAATAATATTTATAATCATCATTATTTATAGAGCACTTTTAAAAATCCAGGCTACACACTTCTTTTCAAAGAAGCAAAATTAAACAGACGAATCATTAAATCATCATAATTTAGAGCCAGATAAAAGCCCAACATGGTGTATAAAACCACAACAGGGTTAAAGAGGAAGACACATTGTTATGTAAAATAAAAGACAGTTAAAAGAAAAATAAAACTCAAATAAAATCTCTGATCAAAGTATGTCTTAAGAAGAGACTTACTACTTTATTTATTTAACTTCACACAGTCACAGCTTTTGTGGTATTTGTTCTATGCTCATTCTTGCATTACAATGTAGAAAAGTTCATATTTTTAAGGTGTCTCATGTGGCAATGCACCATGTTTTAAAAATATAAAACAGTGAATTATAAACTGGAGCTTGACTTTGATATATAAAATCGCAAATCATAGATATTTCCCTCAAATCGCTGAGCCTATTTCCTTGACAGCTATTTGACTCGTACTGCTAAGAAGGAAATTCATTCATGAAATAACAAACGCTAACAGCAGGCTGAGAAGAAGTGTTTTGCTGCCTTCTCTGGTTTAAAATTTCAAACCTGTCCCACAGTGATGCAACAGGGTCATGGAGGAAACCTGCACAACACTGGTGCATCGCAGGTGAGATGTCAAACCACTAGAGGGCAGCAAACACCCAGGAGCTGTTGGGATACTCTTTAAACTTCCTGTACTTGCTTCTATAGTGTGTTACTAACCCCGGTGGTGGAGGGGTGAGAGGGGATGGAGGACACTGTGGTCTGCTGGGTGGCCACTGATGATGACCTCTGCTGCAGCTCCACAGTCTTGGTTTGTTGGTAGCCTTCAAAAGAAGCACAGATGAGGCACATGATTGGTGTGTAGTGGGAATATAGGATCTCAGTACAATGTACTGTATTCATTGATGTTTGCTGTGGTGATTGTGGATCGTTACCGATAGAGGAGGCCATGAAGCCGTTGCTGTAGAGGGACATGTGGTGGTCGGCGTCCTGGGACACCTCAGACTTCTCGTCAGCCATGCCGCTCAGGGCGCTGGTGGAGCGGGAGTGCTCCTTGCTGCGACGCTGAGCTTGGACTGTTACAACAGCATCAGGTACAAAAGAAAGGGATTTTAACGACTTAAAGTACAGTTAGTACTAGTGGGTGTCATTGTGCATTTTCACAAGTTCACTGACTTGCCTTAGCAGCATGGTAATTTGTAGTTGTTGCCCTGTTGGCTGCAAGATCTCTAGATTTCAAAATCCATGAGCTGCTGACAGTGTCATAACTACTGCAAGCCAATATGCAATATCCACAAGTGCAACACCAGTTACACAACTGTTCTGCAGTCCTAATCTACCAGATAAGCTATTTTTTAAAGAACAAGCTGTCCCACTATTTTCATAGATACACTCGCACATACTACTAGAAGTTCAGATTTTATTTTTGCACATTTCTTGTGGTACTTTTAAATTGTTGTCTGATTGTGTGAATGCATTGACAGGATTGCTGCTTAATTTTGTTATACACTGCTCAATGACAGTAAAGTAACTCTTTTCTATTTCTATTTTTCTGTTGCTATAAGTCTCCCCACACGGCTCTTTGGCTCTGATCAAGATAACTCAGAAAGTTTGTAAGAGTGTGTTTTCAGATGAATATTCTAAATAATTCTGGAAACCAGGGACATCTTATCAAACTAAATGTTTAGGTATTGCCTGTAAATGTTAAATGGGGTTTAAGCTAACATGTTAGACATGTTACAGAAGCTAGATACAAATGAGGCATGGAGGACGCAAGGCAAGGAATACAAAAATACAATAAGGCTAAAAATAAAGATATTAAAGACAATATACACCTTTCACAGGTACAGAAATGGCATGAAGGTTTTACATATGGATATGTACAACTTTAATATTTTGGACTATAATCTAATTTAAGAACCTATGGTTATGTTTAATTTGAAAAATGGAGTGTAATTAGTACATGTTATGAATTGTACAGAGTGCGTAGTGTCACAAAATGCCGGTTTTGGACAGAAGATGCAATACCCCTTAATCCTTTAATGAATCCATCACTGCAATCATATTTGCTAATCAGGGGAGAATAAACTAAAGTCATACTTGTTTATTGAGAACATAACTAAAGCTTATGATCTGTGAAGTGAGTTTCATCTCACCTGACATCATGTGCAGACTCCTGGACTGGATGTTGTCTTCAGCAGGATCATAGTCGAACACAGAGCCGGGGTTTGTGCGCCAGACACGCAGATCTGAGGACGAAGAGGAAATTAGTGGATCAAGTCAAGAAATTACCAACTGAGAACACCTCATCTAAGTCTGTTTCAAGTTTCACTGCAGTGCTGAACGTATTTCCAGAATTCTAAAGGACTTGTCAGGATGGACGACAGTTAAAAGGCTTTTGGTTTGTTTACAAAATTGTGATTCTTATTTTGTACAAAATATAAGCACAGGGCTATGTATGCATGCTGCTGTGTATAAAATAGAAAATAATGGAAATTAACAGGAATATTGACCAATGTAACTGACAATGCAACAGTTCAGTGTTGGCTCATGTCAAACAAATTGAGATATTTACTGTGTCACTACAAATCTGTGGTATTTCTCTCTGAATTTAACCTACAAAGCCTTTAAACGCTGTGGTCACAAATTTATTTATTTATTTTTTTGACCAGGTACTTACAAATCAAAAATTCTTGTAAAATAATTTTCACTCTCATGTTCATATTGTTATTTGCCAACGCATCAACAACTGTTAAAGCTCAACCATGTGCACGGCTGTCTCTGTACCGGTGATGGTCTCCTGGTCGTGCTCTATGGCCCGTCTCCTCTCCATCTCCACCACACGCCTCTGGATGCCGCGGTAGCTGATGTCGCTGAAGTCCTGAGTGTTCTTCTTCACGCGGTCCGTCACCGGGTCGGAGGTGGTGGGAGTGAAGCTGCCCTTGCTCTTCTCAAAGTCCTCGTGGTATCTCACCTGAAGAGCACGAATCACAACCACAGTTTGTAAAAATACTGGACACAAGCAGTCAGGAATTTAACCTGGTTATCTAAAATGCTGTTATCTAAGTGTTACAACAAAGGTAACTTGCAACACTGCCTCTCAATGGAAAGGCCTTTCAGAAGTCTTTCTAATGAGAGGTTAAATGTCCAGATGCCTCCACTTTAACACTTCGACTTGAGAATCTTCACAGATATTTCTCAGCTGTTAAAGCTTTTAAAATGTACAATATTTTTACATTTGACAGGAATGCAACCTGAAACAATAAAAATAAGACCCACATTCTAAAACAAATTTTCTTTTAAAGACATTATGTTTGTGTGTAAAAAACACATAGAACTCCAGTCTGTACACAATCCTGTTAGTGGTAGAGTATTTTAGGCTGCACTCCACTGGCTGGTGATACTTTATATTTTCTTCTTGTCAACCATTCCCGTTAAAATGATTTGATACGACTTAAATATATTGTTTGTGTAGCTAAATCAGGGATGATCCAGGTACAGCTATTAAAAAAAATAATAGCCACACTAACTCATTCCTATATACAGTGTGCTACACTACAAATGTGCATTAATCCTTAGTTGAAACTGGTCCTCAACAGATGAGCTATGTACTCCTCATTGGATAGTGTTTTCTAACATCAGTTGCCTACAGCTGCTTACAAAATGACTGAGGTTTTACAAATAAAAACATGCATTTGTGATCTATTTTTATCAAATAGTGGGAAGAAACTGGGTCAGAGCTGAAACCCTGCAAAAGTGTAGGAACACTCTAAACTATTATGTGGGATTTTGTAAAAATAAGAAAATTATAGAACACCAGCTTGACTGTTTAAGTGGCCAAGTAGTAGATAAATGAAGGACATTTTTAACCTAAAGTAGAAATAAATGAAACAAGCAAACACTAAGTCTTACTCCAGAAATGATACGCTGGGTCTCCCTGACGCGCCTCATCTCAGGTGTGTCCAGGACGAAGGCAGCTTTGCCCTGGACCTGCTTACGGAAACTGTCAGAGTACAGCACCTGGTGGAGGAACACGGGACATGCAATGAGCGTCTCAAATGTTGAAACCTGAAGGCATCATTCAGTAGCTGTTAGCACAAAGGGTGTGGCAGAGAGACTCAATGCTAAGAGGACACACACAGCTGCTGACACAGAGAGCTAATGGCATTCCTGGGATTTCAGATGGATGAATTAGCAGGGAGGTTTTTTTTTTTATTAAGAGGGTTGAAGAATTTAAAGAAACAAAGTTACGTTCCAACCTTCAGTGGGAGAACGACAGGGGAACAGGATGACGTTGGGGTGGGAGAGGTTAGCAGTGATGATGCACACAGGCACACCACAGCTGGTGGTATTAAACACATATATATATAAAAAAAGAGCGCAGTCAAGAGAATTAATAAGATTAACTAGAGCCAGGGGACAAGTCAGTTAGGAAAAGGGTTAAAAAAAGGGTAGACGAAGAACATTTCTTAGGTAGAATATGTTCTCGTAGTGGTTCTGAAGGTACCGAGCTAATGTTTTCTTGGTTCCTTTTGACTCGCTCCATCTCTGGAGTAAACACCACGGGAGTTCCCTTGGCCTTGGCTGAACTGTCTTTATACAAGACCTACAGGACAGAAGC
The DNA here is from genome assembly GCF_000690725.1 of Stegastes partitus. Classification (NCBI taxonomy): domain Eukaryota; kingdom Metazoa; phylum Chordata; class Actinopteri; family Pomacentridae; genus Stegastes; species Stegastes partitus. The sequence continues at coordinate 284,360 of NW_007578405.1, read as the reverse complement.
AAAGTCAGACACTCAAACCAATCACAGACCACACACCTATAGGACTGCTTTCATAGACCTGACTCTTGACGTTTAGTCAGAAGATACAAAGAGACCAGTTACTTCTCAGAGAAGCAATTTTTTTTTTTTGCAGTTGGTGACATTTTTTTTGGGAATACATCTAAGCAGAGTCTGAGAAACTGGTCCTATAGAGTGATTCATCGTGTTCAACAGCCAGCATCTCTGTTGAAGGAACAAACACTCCTCCCGCTTCAGCAGGAGATTTAGCTTGTCATTTGCTGTGAAGTGGACGTTAACTTAGCAGCAGCTTTATGTGAAGGAAGCTGGTCTGTGGGTTAGAAAATACTGTCAGCCAAAGAGGAAGGTTTCACTCAGCTGGAGGGACTGATGGTTGAGGATTAAAGATGGTTTGAAAAAGTAAAAAGAGAGAAAAAAAGCATGGATGGAAATTAAGGCAGGGATGGAGCTCAGAAAACTGCAGTCTTCAGTGGAGATGGATGAGTTGAGCAAGAGGTGATGAGATGATAGAAAGAGGAAGAGGAGGTAGCAGAGGGGCTCAGGATGGGCATTATTGATGGTCACTACTGTTCACTCTCAACAGTTAGGGAAGCACACGTGGTTCACGTTTGTTCCACTACCGAGCTGATGTGCTTCTGGGTTTGTTTGACCCGCTGCACCTCGGGGAGATCCGGTATAGCCGTGCCTCGACCCAGAGAGTCCTTGTATTTTATCTACCCAAGAAAAATGTTGGGTTTCCATGAAGAGAAAATGGAGGAAGAAGCAAAGAGCAGATCAGTAATAAGACAATAACAGTACGACAGAAAGAGACCAAAAAAAAAATCACAGCAGACATGAAACATGGAACGAAACACACTTTTTTTTTTTTTTTTGTTCCTGAGAAATGAAGAAGCAGGTTGTGTTAGAGACACGGTGGAGTTTAGCTGAACCCACACGGCTTACTGGTGTTAAATCTGCATGGTGGGTTTGATGCGACAAGCGTAACAGGTCGAAACAGCTGGTGAAGGCTCAGGAGAGTTGTTATGTTTGAGGGAAAATAAAGAGGTAGGCAAAGACGGGCGAATGCAAATGAATGTAAAGGATGAATAGAAAAATACTGGGTCACTGCAGTGGAGTACCGTGCTAATATTATGCTGATTGCGTTTAACTCTCTCCATCTCTGGGGTCTCTGATACTGATGTGCCTTGTCCCACTCCTTCTTTGTATTGACACTTTGAATGAGATAGCACAAAAAAGTCACACAAGGTGATAACACTCTCGATTAGTTTTCACTTTAGGAGGGAAGAAAATGCCAAAAAGAGAGAAAAATAAAGATCCAGGAATATGCACACTAATTAGAGGGAAAAGGGGAGAGGTGGGATTATGTTATTGCAGAAAATAAGTCCAAAACAGGTGAAAAAAAAAAGGGAGAAAAAAAAAAAAGGAATGACTTATATGACGTAGTTAGGATGGAGGAGGGACAACCAGCACTAAAAACAGGAAGGTTTTCTAGATAAGTAGGAAACTAGCAGAAGGGTGCTTTGGGGATTGACTGGAAGGAGACAAGGTAAGGGTCACTGCACTGCTTTTCCTCTACCAGGCTGATATTCTTCTGGGTTTCTCGGACCCGCTTCATCTCAGGGAGATCTGGGATGGCTGTGCCTTGACCCACAGAATCCTTGTACTGTATCTGCCCATTGCATAAGTTACACAACATAAGACAAGGACACACAAAAGTGCAGCAATGCAGACACAGACATGTCCATCCATTCACAACAACAGCATTCACTTCAAAACACTTTACAAAAACAGTTCATTACTTATATTGATGTAGTTTATTACTCTGGGGTTGAGATGCTATGAATTATGAGCTATCACGAGAGCCCTCAAAGCCCCAATACACGATGGAAACATTAACTTGAGTGAACCAATTATTTTATAGTGGAAACAAGATCCATTTACTCTTTATGGCCACGAGTATGTGGATACCCAAACAATACATCCATTATTGTAATGTTCAAACCATGGGCATTAATGCTAAGTGCTTCTGTAGAAAACAATAGGACTTGTTTTTGGTTCTTTAAGATATTTCACCACTCCTCCAGGAAACTTCCTCAATTCTAACAGACTGGTGGAGAGTCCCATGTTTTTATTCTTGTTCCCAAATGTCATGACTTAAAGCTTGTTAATAACCCAGACTCACATAATCCAAGGTGTAAATGGTGGCAAAGCTGCCTGGGGAGGGATAACTTAAGATGTGGTCTGCTGGGTGGCTGGCCACACAGAACTTCATAAAGTGCTGATAAACAAGGTTAAACTGAGGTGGAGATCTACCACACCACTTACCACCCACTTGTTATGCAGTCCTAAGATCCCTTTCCAGGCCGTTTTACCACCATTCATACCTTGTGAGTCTCAGGTTGTTTACCATGACCTGGACGACTGAGTACCTACACAGATGTGAGCATTAAAGTGCAGCCTCCACTCCTCTGGTTGCAGGGATTTGTCCCCATCCAGTTACAAGAGCATAATAAAGTTAACCACTGATGTTGGGTGATGAGGCCTGGCTTCCAATCAGGGTTGTACTTAATCCATAAGATGCTGGATAATGTTAAGGTCAGCGCTCTTTGAAAGCAGGTCATGTTCTTCATAGACCTGGATGGATGCTGCCATCTCCCCAAAATTGGAGAACTTCAAAAGTACATGATTTTGTAATCGGGAATTCCCTTACATCAAAATAAAAGGGTCTACCCAAACCATGTAAAACAATCCTCAAAAGGTACTGCATGTGTACAGAAGTCTCCACATACTCATGGCTATCTCGTAAAAACAAGTTTTTATACTGTAGAAGTGGAGCTGAACAAAGATCTACAACTCTTGTTTTGCTACCACTGCTAACAAATACATGTGGGGCTTGTAGAGGCTCCATAAAAGCCT
>NW_007578405.1:248090-280508 GCF_000690725.1 Stegastes partitus | reverse complement strand
GATGTTGGAAAATATGTATGTTGCTTTCAAAATGGGTGATTTAGTTTAATATCTTTAGATGCTAGTAACCATGATTTATCATGAGACCCCTCAAAGTCCCAATACATGATGGAAATGTCAACTTGAGTGAACAAACTACTTTATAGCAGAAACAAGATCCATTTAAACTAGACAGCCGGAAGTATGTGGATACCAAGACAATACGCCCGTTATATTGTTAAGAATGTCATTTCCAATAACAGGCATCAATCCTAAGGGCCTCAGCAGAGGGTAACTGGACTTCTTTTGAGTTCTTGAAGACATCTCACTTCCCAAGAGGTTTCCTCAGTTCTAACTGACTGGTGCAGAGTCCCAAGTATTTCATCTAATCCCCAAATCCCACAACTCAAAGTTCATGCATGAACCCAGACTAACATGATTCATGGTATGGCTGTTTGACAAAGTCGTTTAAACTGGAACAACCTTCTCTAAACAGGGAGTAACGCTCTAAAACACCACTTATCAGCTACTTGTAATGCAGTCCTGACATCCCTCCCCAGGCAGTAATATCACCATTCACACCTTGGTCCCTTACTGCCACAAGAACATTAATAGGGTTAACTACTGTGTGATGAGTCCTGGCTCCCAGTCAGGGTTCAGCTCTGCACACATTCCTGCTAGAGCATCAAGATTTCCCTTATTTGGAAATAAGTAAATACTAAAACCATGAAAATCCACCCCAAACCAAGAGAACTGTATGCAGACAGCAGTCTCCACATACTTCTGACCATCTAGTATATTGTGATTACAAGAAAATGAAGTTGGACAAAGAAGCACCTACAAAAAAATGTTTCCACTGTTAAGAAAAACATTTGGGGCTTTTAGGGGCTCCATTAAAGTAAAAAAGGTAATATATTACAAATGAAAAAAAGATCTCAGTGAAAAATTGAATTGAAAATGGTGAGTTGAAGAGATTACATGTCATGTCTGGTATAATTCAGTCTGGTGAACTACACATGGAGGGAATATGGAGGGAGGACTGGTGGAGGAGGAGATGAATGAGGGCAGGTCACTCTGTAGAGTACCGTGCTAATGTTCCGCTGGTTACGTTTAACTCTCTCCATCTCAGGGGTCTCGGGCAAAGCTGTTCCACCTCCCAAATCCTCTTTGTACTGAATCTTTATATGGACGAGGAATGAAAGTATCAGCCATTGGTTAGCCTGAATTTTACATAATGAGGACCAGGTGCTTGATTTGATTTCTAAATTACGGCTGATTGAGCTGTAATGCATCTTTGGACCACACATGAACAAAACCACATAGAAAGTTACAGGTATATAGACAAACACTTACAGGCACACAATTTGCCTGAATACTTGGACAACAGAGTACAGTGAACAAAGCTTGAACAACACACAAGCTGCACTAACAAGTACAGATGTTACACTATAGAACCAAATGTCCAGGGTTAGTTGCGTGAATTAAAATGCTGCATGTGCTACTAAGATAAAAAAAAAAAAATCTGTTTGCTCCAAAGAAATGAGGGCTGCATATCAGGGTTTGTTAAAAATGAGGAAAAACAGAGCAAAAAAAAAAAAGAAGTAAAAAACCCAAAACAACAAAAAGTGTTGTTAGAAAACATTAAAAATATATATATTATGGAGTAGATACCAAGCTGAAATTCTTTGTATTCTCTTTAACACGGAGCATTTCAGGAGTGTCCTTTACAGTAGACACTTTGCCCTTTATGTTTTTAAGGTCAACCTGGTATAGATGCTACAGGGAGAAAAACAAAAGTGCAGTTAAAATGTTTCACAGTGATAAAGAAATAAAACCAAAAAAGAAAACAGAGTAAGAAAAGAAACCACTTGAAAAAAAAAGTACCTTAGCTTGACTCATAATTAGCAACTTTCAGTTATATTCCTGACTAAAACATATTGTACTGCTTTGAGTGCAAACATTGACACCAAACACATATCTGGAGTCAACTGAGTTGGACAACATCATAAGAAGGACGGAACACAGTGTAAAGTATTTAAGATAATATTTTACACCAGACACTGGAACAAACACAAAGCCACCAGACACTGGAAGAATTCATATTTTAAGACCTACAACGGTCCAGAAAATGCTGATCCATAAAGAACCAGCATGCATTATCCTTTATTACTTACAGTGCTGAAGTTCCTCTGGTTCTCACGGACTCTCTGCATCTCGGGAGTGTCCAGGACTGGTACATAGTGAGACATGGTCTTCTCAGCCTCCTCTTTGTACTTTTTCTGTTTGAGGAATAATATAAGTATCAGGAACATCAATTAAAACAGAGAAAAATCTGTTGATTTGTGTGGAATGGGTCTGTTAGGGAGATTAGGGCTAGACTGATATGTTTTTTTGTTTTTTGTTTTGTTGTCCGATTCTTGATAATATAGAAAAACCCATTTCCAATATTTGGAGTATAATGTTTTAACAGCATATAATAGCAGAGAAACTGGCATTCATAACTAGGGTTTTTCATTAATAAGGGTGACTGTAACTACATTTTTGTGAAACAGAAATAGGAGTGATTTAAAAAGGACACTCCACTGTTTATGTGGGATCGACTGAGAGTGATCAGTGTGTCACCTGTAGATACGGCGCTGTTCTTCTCTATTTTCTTAATCTTTCACTGTTCTGTCACTTTAATTGCCCACTAAGGTTCAGATCTTCCAACACACCTGATTCAAATGATCAGCTCATCATCAAGCTCTGCAGAAGCCTGATAACGATCCTGATCATGTGAATCAGGTGTGTTGGAAGAAGGAAACATCTAAAACTTGCAGGACTGTGGCCCTCGAGGACCGGAGTTCGAGACCCCTGATCTAAAACATGCAGGATTGCGGCCCTCGAGGACCAGGATTCGCCACCCGTGTCTTAAAGCATTAGTAATTATTATTTTCCAGACGCTTTTTTAGGATAATTCGTGGCTGCTGCCTAACTTAGCTGCTGGCCGTTAACATAGCCTTAGCCACTGTGAGAGAAACTAATTCCCTGGTTTGTGTTTATTGTTCAGATTTTGCAGTCTCTGCTTGAGAGACATTTCTAAGATCACAGAGTGACGACAGACAGAGAGAGGAGGCTGCATCAGATCTGAAGTTTAAATTTATCAATAATTGGCCAATAACGATACCGATAATCTGGGAAATGCCAAGTATCGGCCAGGATTATCGGCCAGGTCAATAAACGGTCTATCTCTAACAAAGACATTATATTTCTAAGCTTTAATCGGAGTGAAGATCAGTAAATTCACTTGTCTACCTGGCTAACGATGTTCCTCATCTGCTGAGCGTGGATGATGTCAGGGGTGTCGATGACAGTCGTGTAGCTGGCTCTGTCCATCTCAGCGGTCTGTTTGTACTTAGTCTAAGGGGGAAAAGAAAGTGTCAGTCAGCTCAGAGGAAACCAATATGTGCCTCGGCAAACTCCAGCTTTGTGCAAACAATCTGATAACACAATAAGATCCAGACCTGGCTGAGGATGTCAGTAGCATTCCTGGCTCTCATGAAGTCTGGGGTGTCTGTAGCCAAAGCCAGCATTCCCTTGCCCTTGATCTCCTGCTCCAGCGCCTTCTTGTACTCTCTCTGTAAAGTTGAAAGGTTACAGATTGTCCCATTTAATCGCTATGTTTGTTAGTAGCAGGAATGACTGGCAGAATATTACAAACAACAGGATTTCTACTCATTCACATTGAGGAGGGCTGCAAAACACCTAAGGGAACAGTGAATAGAGCAGGTTAGCAGAAATTAGGGAACAGATGTGGTAATCGAACAGCAGATCATGTGGGAAGCAAAACTGAAAAATAAAACAATTAAAGAAAGTAGATTAAAGCATAATTAGTAATTTCACCAAGCCTACATTTTCTCCTTCTTCATTTTATTCATTAAGCAATCTCTGCTTTACATTTCTACATCTAAACTGCGTTCTGAAAATCAACCTCAAACACCCAGAGTTTATTTTACTGTCCAATTAAAGTGTTGAAGTTAGACTTTGATGCAGTCCTTGTTCTATACAATTAAGTCTCAGAATAAAATCCTATAAAATACAACTTTACATGTTTTATCAGAAATCAAGAGAAAATAAGAGCATATCTGAGTATATTTGAGGTTGTTTTTTAGAGTATTTATCAGACTTAAAATAAGAAAATCAATACAGCGTAAGGATGATGGTTAAGTGATGCTAATGAGAACATTTTATGAACATCAGGAAAAGGAATGTGCTGGAAAATTAGTGATGTCACGAAGCAGGAAAAAGCACAAGAGTTCAATCCAGCAGTCGCAGTTTTAGTGTGATGATGAGACTGAGTTAAGAGGGGACAAGGGTTCATCAGGAGCGGGATTTGTGGGAAGCCACTCAGATTAGAGCGTGATGCCACTTCCATCACCTCTCAGTCAGTCGTACCTCACACAGGATTTGAGTGGCATTCCTTGCTCTCAAAAGCTCCGGAGTTTCCTCCAGTGCAGTTAGCCCTTTACCCTTCACTCCCTCCTCTAGATCCTTCCTGTATTCTCTCTACAGGACGGAAGAAGAACAGAGAGACTGCAGAGAAGGGCACACAGGCAGGCCAGGCCAAGGCATACAGACAGACAATACAGTGGGCAAGCTCTGCTGCTTGCCATTAAAGCTCAAAGTCACCAAACCTCCCAAATATAAGAAATTTGAGCATTTTTCTAAGTAAAGTTTGTTCAAATCAGTGCTGTTTTCAGAGAGCAATTGGAGAAATCAGTGACTTTGGCAAGAATCAGAATAAAAGACAAGATGAACCACATTTTCATCAGAAAAGGCATGAAAACAAGAGCAAAAGAACAAGGACAACAAGAAAACAAGAAAGCATTTCACCTTTAAAACATCACTCAGATGAACACATGCAAGCATGCAAGTTGTTGTTACATCAGGTTGTTGGTAGTCTCCTACTAGATGAAGGCTTAAAATGAAAAGTTCAAGGTGTCAATGCACATAAAAACAGAGAAATTCACAACATTCAGTGACTTCTTCACTGTAAGGAAAGGATGGAAAGTGGATAGATGTTGTAGCATTATTAGTGTGTGGTAAATCATGCAAAAGAATTATAACTAAACCTCATAAGTGAACCTACTAAAGGCGAAGAAAGAAGGAAACACTTGTGGGATTAAATAAAAAGTGGTGAAAAAAAGAGATTGTGGTTGAGATGTGGTCTTAGTATGATTATAAAACATGGGTGAGGTAAATAGGGAGGATTGATTGGGGATAAATTGTCCTTTAGTTACCTCACTGGCTATTTTGGTGGCGTGTCTGACATGAATCATGGCAGGGGTGACCTCCAAGCCTGAGAGGTTCTTTCCCCTCATGGACTCCTCAAAGTCCTTCCTATAGTCTTTCTATCAGCCGCAAAGATAAAACAAGGGACAGACAGAGCTCAGACAACCACACGCAAGCAAGTGCTAGTTCACAATGCAGTTACCTCATCCTTGTTTACAGCAGTTCGCTCATTTCTGTATCTGCAGTTTTTAAATGTGAGTATTTAAGTGCATGTGTGGAGTATAGGAGGTGTTTATTGCAAAAAAAGAAACAGTGTGGCGTCTGGATTCAACCAGATTATGTGAGGATGAAAATAAAAGTATTAACCTGATTGTAATTAACCACAGTGAAACCTATAATCCATCCAGAGACTGCAACAGACACATACTTTACCTGCATCATGGAAGGAAAATTAAGCTGTCACAGTATTAGGGAACAATACACGAGCTGGTCGGTGAGTTTAATTTCAGCACATTTTACACTGCCTTCTTCTAGTTTTTAACCTAAGAACAAATCATTTTGGAAAGGGGTGAATGATGTGACTTAGGGTTGACCTAAATTGTCAAAAATGAAAGTAATTAACGAATCACAAGCGGCTTCAGCTACAAAGCTGCAGACTAGATGCAATGAACGAGCTTTACAGGCACTGTGAAATGTTCTTCCAAACTTCAGAAACATTCTGTAAGTGTAATAGAAACAATAAATTGACATTCAACAAGAGGCAACACAATACAGGTTAATATACAGTGTAAGGAGGCACTTGAGAGTCTTGGGAGAGAGGCCTGTAAAAGAAAATGTACGAGACCTGTAGACACTTTGATGACAGACGTATTTACCTGGCTCTGCATGTGCTGGGCCTCCTTAGCAGTCACATATGTGGGCGTCTCAAAGTCCAGCATGGGTTTGCCCTTCTCCTTCTCATACTTCTCCTTGTATTTCACCTGCAACGGCCACACAAACGTGATGTCAACTGTGAGAAACCAGGAGCAGTTTGTTTTTGCCAAGTAGGTTTTTATAAATGAGGAATTTGATGTGGCGTTTTGGTGCATAACACTGACAAGTAGATTTTTTTTTTAAAGAATGAAAATATTTTATATATGCTGCAAGTCAATATATAGTAGTTGTAACAAGACAAAACAGAATCAAGTATAGCAAATCCAGGGAATTCTGAAAGTAATAAAAAGTAAATGAAACATTTACAGTGTGCAGGATTGTGTGCGCATGTAGTGAGTAATGTACACAGCTTGAAATGCGTAAAAGGATAATAATAACCCTATTTAAAAGGCGGTGCCTGTTTTTTTTTTTTTTTTTTTAAACTATGTTGGCTTCCATTAAATTTTGTATGGAAGGAATATCAAAAAGGAGAATTGTGACGTGCTTGAGACATAATCTATCACAGTATGATTCAAGACTGCATTCATTCAAAGTTAAAGCACCTCTCTGGTCATTGATTAAACTCCTACAAACTCATCTCTGTGTATCAAACTTTCATATGTAGAAGTTTTTGCTAACCATGAAAACATTCCCTTCATGCTTTAAAACGCCTGACATGTGACTCTAGACCGTTGCTCCCTCCAGAATGTGTACATGTTACCAGAAACCAGTTGTAAAGAAGAATAATGTTATAGACACTAACAGGATTTGTTCATTTTAGAGAGTTAACAAGCTAACAAACTTGCTGTTCACCAGACAGGGTCTCCATATTATTCATGTAAATGCAGATAGATTCACGAGGCCTGCTTTGTTTGTCTATTGGGAAGGATTGCACAACTCGGGCATGTTTTAATGATTTAATAGTTGACTATTTTATACTATAATGATAGAAAATGTCAAAATCTGAAACACAATATCAAACTGAAAAACGGTTAACAGCAATTTTATGTTTACATGATTGTACGTGAATGGATAAAACCCCCGCTGTGGTCCTCTAAATAATGTTTGAATTCATATTAAAAAAATAAAAAATAAATAAATATATATATATGTTTGTATTTGACCGTAAATTTTTCAGATTTTAGATTCATTTTTAAGAGCAACGATGGGCAGTATAAACAATTGTGTTTCCATTTCAGCTGTTGTATCAGAGTAAGCTTGAAGCTTATTTACAACCCACTGGTACAGTTTTAAGCCACCAACTAAAATGATTAACAAATTTAGCACTGTCCCCCTTTAATTGCAGGAAATTAAGTCCTGAGAAGCAGATATTGTACATACATCTGTTTGACAAGAAAGTGGCCGACAGTTGAAATCCACAGTTGTGTTTTTAGGTGGGTGGAGTGTTTGTTGACCCCCAGAGTTGGAACCACTTACGTTGCTCTGAAGTTCAGAAGCCTCCTTGAGATGGAGCTGTTCTGGTGTGTCAGGAATCATGTGGTAGTGACCCTTACTCTCCTCAAATTTCTTCTTGTAGCGGTACTACAGGGAATTCCCAGTAAAGTGAAGCAGCTCAGTACAGCAAATGAGAAGAAGAATGTCTCTCCGGAGTTTACTCTCATTCATTACATAGCAGAAAATGCTTTATATTTTGTGATGGAAACAGAAATAGCAACCTTAAAACTTAAGTGAGAATTATTTGGGGGGAGTTACAAATCGTATGAAGAATGATTTAAATCAGTGGAGGAGAAGGGGGTTTTGTGTGTTAAGTGGTCATTAAGAAAGTTTTCTCTGAACTATGGGAGGAAAAAGTGAAGCAATAGAGGTTATAGAAGGTGATAGTACAGGTGAGAAGGGTAAGGATCACTACCAGATGAGGTGACAGAATGATGGAGGTTTGAATGATGGAGGTTTGGATGATGGAGCTTAGTGAATAAATCAATGAATAACTACACCATGTCGAGTTGTTACTATGAGGTGATGGAAGCGCTGAGTTCAGGAACATTTCAGTGAACCACAGAAGGAGCACTGAAACGGAGCCGCAGCAGCTTCCTGGGTGGGGATGTGAGAGGGTTAAAGGCTGATGAGAGCTTACTTGGCTGGACAGTTTGCTGGTGCTCAGGCTGTGCTGCATGGACAGAGACTCGGCCATGTCGGTAACAGGTTTGTGAATCTTCTTCAGGTCACCCTTGTACTTCACCTGTGGGTTGTATTAACAAATACTGCAATTTTAAATTTTCACAACTCACAGCAGGTGACATTTGCATTTGAAATTTGACTTCCTCAGACTGTTAATGTGGATTTATGATAGATTTTTGGAGACAAAAGTCTTTTAGCTTAAAAAACTGCTTAATTAGGGTTTGTCTTAAACCACAGTTTTAATTATTCTACAAAATTTGTGTCTGTACTTTTTGATTTAACTAGTTGATTTATTTTATGTGTGAGGACACCCGGGATCTTTCTGTGAGGAGTTTGCATGTTCTCCCCGTGCAGCGTGGGTTCTCTCCGGGTTCTCCTGCTTCCTCCCACAGTCCAAAAACATGTTGAGGTTAATTGGTGATTCTAAATTGTCTGTAGGTGTGAATGTGAGTGTGCTTGGTTGTCTGTCTTTAAGTGTAGCCCTGTGATAGACTGGTGACCTGTCAGCTGGGATAGACTCCAGCCCCGCCGCAACCCTAGTGAGGATTAAGCAGTGTATAGATAATGGATGAATGGATTTATTTTATGTTCTTTTGCTGTATTTTGTATTTTACCTTTTTTTTTTTTTTTACTTTTACCAGAAAAGATTTGAATGCCTTTGAATAACTTCTATGTATGATTAAAGTGCTATATAAATAAACTTGCCTTCTCACCTGCTTAAAGTGTTTACTAGATTGTGTGGAATTTTATTATTATTATTTCATTATATTAAAAAAAATTGAGAAAAAAACCAAAAACATTAACAAACCGACCCATACTCTAACAGATAAAACAAACCACATACAGAAAAAAAGACATAATAAAAGGACCAATAAACATGAGACCAAATTATTCAGAATGTGTCTTGAGTAAGAATCTTTAGTTTTTGGGCAATTGATACGTCCATTTTATGTTCACTAAGAGTGAGACAAAGCCACAAAGATTTTGAAAGAGTTTTACAATAAAGGCTAAGACTGGCCTTGTCTAGCTCACTTTATTGGAAAACTATGTTACTTTGTTCATCCAACAAATCTTCAAACAGTAGACAGAGATTAAAACGCATCAGTTACTTTGTCCCACTGTGATTAAGCTCTAAAAAGCTCCCAAAGAACCAAAAGCTGGTGAATGAAATGGGGAAATCTTAACAGTAATGGTGTGAAATGATTGCAGTTAGGTGATCACCTACCTCACTAGCCAGTGTATTGGCATCCTTCAAAGTCTTGTAAATCTTACTCTCCTTCAGGTCATATTGTGGTTTCTTTCCTTTCACCTCCTTATCAAACTTCTCCTTGTACTTCACCTATTGTGGTTGGATAAATGTGAAAGTTAGTATCAGCAGTAACTTTGAGGACACCAACACCAGCTGTCGATGTACAGACTCCATCACAGTGGAATCAGCTATAGGACAACATCATGTGTTTGACAATGTATACAAAAGGATTAGTCATTCACAAATAGTCTTTGTGTAAAAGCTTTTCACATGCTGTGTGCTGTATGTGAAGTATGAAAATGCAACTTTAGTTTCTACTTGTTTGCTATGCAAGAAAAACATCTGTAGTGAAGCTGTGTTTCTCCTAAACTATTTTTCTCCCCATGTATCACTTTACTTCTAAGCAATCGCAGTGCTATTTACTCCTAGATGGCAAGAAACGGTGTGAACATCTGATTTTATCAGTTGGAAATTTCTCCTAACCTGTGAATGGAGTGGATATTTTGTTCTTGATTTTGAGAAGTAAATATTTCTGATTTGTTAGAGTTGACACTACTCAGTATTGCGGTGCTGATTTGTTTATGTGTTCCTAGTGATATTTATATCTATGTTCAAAGACATCCACTTTTGATATTGTCAAACAAGATGCATTTTAGTGTGACCAGAGCCGAATACAACATTCTGCGTTCCACATAAACACAAACGTGGACTTCATATATAATAGAGTATATATGGAAGATGTGGCAGAATGTTTGTGGTCATGTTTCAGGGAGGGAGGTGACTGTTCTTTCAATCTGCAGATCAAACAGCTTTAGAAAGAAGGTGAGACATGGTATAAAAAAGCATGTGTAAATCTAGCAATAATTATAAATTCATCTTCACTTTTTTAGAATGGTATCAGAATTTATGAGGGTTTTCACTGCCCTCCAATGTTCAGGTTAAAATGAAGCAGGGAGTAGCTGACTGCTAGATTTACACATGTTTTCAAGAAGAATTCAGATGCAGGGAGCTTGTTCATTTTCATAAAATCCTTCCTTTTGACATTCAGAAACAGACTGACTAAGAGACTTGGGGGAGGAAAGTGGGAAAATTATACAAATATAAATAAACATACAGTATTAGCACCAGTACAGCTAATGCAGTAATGCTCTTGTCTATGCTTAGCAATGAGCCAGAGCTTCTCAAGGAAGGGAGAAAAAAAAAAAGTAGAGGGTGCACAGACTGCTAAACTGCAAAAACAAATTGCAAGGCAAATCTTTTTGTAAGATTTGGTGATGTGAATTATTATTATTGTAGAGAAGTTTCTTATGTTTTGCATTCAAGGCTCAGAGAACTCTGCTGTAAAATCAATTGTTGGGACGGGAGTTGATGGGACGGGAACAGAAAGACAGAGAACACAGACATGTAGCAGCAGCCCTTCAGTTTTAGGGCATGAACCTCCTTACATCACTAGTCACCGCACTCATTTTCTTAATGTGGCGCATCTGGGGGGTATCATAGGAAGCAGCTCCATGGAGGGAGGTCTTGGCCTCCACCTACAAAGCGCAGTGAGATGGAGGGATGAGAACACACGGACTAGGACATTGTATAAGTAGAAAGGAGAGCGGAGAGATTAGGTAAGTGTAGAAGGATGTAGGAAGAGGAGAAGTGTAGGAGGACAGGTTTAAGGAAAGGGGTGGGACAAGTTCAATGATATGAGCAGTTAAACATACACATCTACTTTCATGGAGTCACAGTGACAGATGAAGACATGGATTATAGTGCAGGATGGCAGAGGCAGCGCTATGGAAGAGCTCTTAGTTCTATCATTAGGCCAACAGGACTGCTGCTAAGCATCTACCACAGCAATACTCGTCTGCAAATATTAATGAACCCCAGGCAGCTGACCCTTGCCGGTGGAAAGTGGCTGCCATTGGCTAAATTCCAGCAGTCGTAAAAGTAAATACATAAATTAGAGAGACTTTTTCTAGGAGATTACAATTATAGGACACCAGCGGGAAAGTGACACAGCTGGCACCAGGCTTCATGAGACAAATGGTTCATTTAGTTTGGTGTACCTGGCTGGTCAGCTTGGACACCTCAGTTGCCAAAGCGATGTCTGGGCGGTGGACCAGAGAACCTCCACGGCTGGCCTCTTCACGGGCCTTCTCACGGTAGCCAACCTGACGGACACAACAAGAATCAGCGGACCGTGTACAGACTTCAGTGATCAGTATGAAATAAAATGAAAAATATTTCATTTATCCCAGAAGGGAAATTCAATCTTGTAAAAGCTCACTTTTTAAAATAAAATCAATATAACATATATTTTATACAACATCATTTTATACACAATCATTCAGTCAGTTAATTGTCAGTCAGTCAGATTTGTTTTTTAAGGTGATGGCTGTTGGCAGGAATGACTTTCTGTATCTCTCAGTTCGACAGCGAAGCAGCTTAGTATGTGGTCGTGACTCTTTATTTTATATTTGTAGGTCTAATCATTGCTTTTGCATTGAAATTCTGTACAATGGATGGTGATTTTCTCTTCTTCTTTGCTTTGCCTGATTTAAAGGTTTAATATCTTGCAATGAGCAGTTGAGTATTATCACATATTCATTTGAAAATATCTGTTTAAAGCGGCCATCTCAAAGGTACATTCTTCTTCTTGGCAGCACCAATGGCGATAAGTGGCAATTGCAGGTGTGTTTTTCATCCTCACATCCCAGAGATGAATGATGCTGACAGTCAGCTGGTTTTGTTAAACCATAGTGA
This sequence comes from Stegastes partitus, assembly GCF_000690725.1. Lineage (NCBI taxonomy): Eukaryota > Metazoa > Chordata > Actinopteri > Pomacentridae > Stegastes > Stegastes partitus. The sequence continues at coordinate 268,204 of NW_007578405.1, read as the reverse complement.
CATTTCCTTGCAAATCTAAAAAGCAGTACGCACTTCAGATACAGGCGAGTTCTAGAGCAAGTCTTATTTAACAGACTTTTGTAAATGAAAATCTTGAGATTACCACTTAAAGGGTGAGTCTACATCTATGCAACCTAAAAAAAACGGGCTTGTGTAGTCACAGGTGTGTAAAACACAACCTTGTATATGTACAGGTTAATAGGTTTTAAGCACCTTTGTGCGTACAGATTTTAATCTTTAACCTGCAAATAGTGTCATACAAGCACTTGATATTTACCTCACTGATAAGTTTCGCAGCCTGAGTAGCTTTCTTGATGTCAGGACGGTCGACTACAGAGGTGTAGTGCAGGTTGGCTTTGGCATCTTTCTTATAGGCGAACTGTGGGGTTTGGCAGAAATCCAGATACAATACAGTTTGTGCCAAAAATTGAGCCCAACATCAAAAGATACATGAGAGAAACTGTGAAACTATCCCAACAACTGCGGAGATGACTCACATTGCTCTGATTCTTGGCCACGTCCATTGCGTGCTGAACATCAGGTGGCACCAACATGTTGTTGTACACTGACTTGCCCTTTTCCTTCTCAAACTTGGCTTTGTACAGTTTCTGTTGAGAGAAAACCGAATGTCAAGCCGACTGCACAGAAAGGAGTCCCGGATTATGGGATGGATGTACTCATTTTGTAAAACACATGTGTGACAGCTGTACCCCGCTGATAAGCTTGTTGATCTCCTTGCTGTGAGCAGTGTCACGAGTCTCAGACAAGGTGGTGAAGGAGCCGGACTGCATGTCCTTCTTACTGGCCTCCTTGTATTTGCTCTGAGAAACGATATAAAGAGCAGAAATATTGTTGCAGTCATGTATGTTTTTTTTTTTAAACCTGTAACTGACAAAGGTTTACTCAAGAGTGTACACATACTGGTAGATTTTCCATGGACTGGTTCTTACCTCTGATACCAGAGTACGCACAGCCTTGGCATGGAGAATCTGAGGAGTATCCTGAACAGGCACATACTGGCCCTTTGATTTCTCATACTTCTCTTTGTACTTGACCTGGAGGAAAGAAATAATACAATATCAGTTTACGACATGTAAATTAACACATTCTAAACAATGTTCAGAAACATCATAAAGTTGTTAATAAAGAAGGGGAAAACTTACATCACTGGCAATTTCAGCGTTCTTCTTGTACAGGATTGTGTACTTGTCATCAACTACAGGTATCACACAGCCCTTCATCATCTCTTTGTCATACTTGTACTCAACCTGTGGGATAAAACAATGGGACAAAAGTCAGAACAAAACTGATGCATGTTGTTAAAATTAAAAGAAAAAAAAATTCAATGACACATTAAAAATAGAAGCACCAACTCACATCACTCTGTTGCAAAGTGTTTTTGGCAGCGTTGACAAAGTCAGGTCTGTCAGTAGTCCAGATCCACTTGTTTTTGGTTGCTTCATACTTCTTCTTATAGTCAAGCTAAATTAAAGAAAAAGAAAGTATTTTGAGTTTAGCTCCAGTTAAATAATGAACAGAAGGTGACATTTCTTAATAGTGTCACCGAAGATGCTTACATTGCTGATGTTCCTGTAGGCCTCCTTGGCGGCACGAATCTCATGAGCCTCAGGGTCCATGTTGATCTGGGCTTTGCTCTTCTCATACACCTCTTTGTACTTCAGCTGCAAGATGCATTAAAAAAACACAATCAAATACAAACAAGCATGTCATATTTTGGCTTCTTATTCCTCTGTAAAGAAAAAAAAAAGTGTTGGAAGTGCAGTCAGTCAGAGTGGGACCTACATTGCTGGTGATCTCCTTGACCTTCTTCATGTGGTTTTGGTGTGGAGTGTCATAAGGCAAGGTGTAACCCTTAGCCTTGGTCTTGTTGTACTCCATTTTGTAGATGATCTGAGGAAAAAAAACATCATCAAATAGTCAGGAGAAATTCAACACAAACCAAAATAAATAAAAACATCATAGAGGAATAGTGGATTTAATAAAGCAGCAAGACAAAACTTACATCACTGATCTTCTTGCTGCGCTTGTGGGTCTCATATTCGGGGGTCTCCAGGACAGAGGTGAACTTGTCTTTGGCACGTTCGTACTGCTCCCTGTACCTCCACTGATGGAGGATAACGTGTAAACGCAAGAAAGTTAGAATCCGCCGTAATGAAATTGCCACTGTAGTCAATTTTGTATGTGTATTCTGACAACTTGTCTTGCTTCTAATCTATGCATTAAATATAAAAAACATCCAAGAAAAGCTGGAAATATATTCTAAAAAAGACACATTGTAGTCAATCTAGATGATTTAGATAAGCTGACTTTAACTACTTACATTCTGTTTTTACATAATGAAGCTAATGTGTAAGAACGATTTAACCATTTTCTTTTTGTTCTTGTTTTTCTTGGATAGTTCCTTTAACAGTATCAGAGCAAAGTCAGAAACAGTGAACTAGCATGCAGTGTGTGACCTGTCACTACTTAGAAATACTACAGGATGTGTAGTGAGTGAAGTGGTGTCATGGAAAAGTTTAGAAAAACATGCTTCATGAAACACATGCAAACATAGAGAGAGTTATTTTTCCAGGTGAAAATGAAGACAAGGACATATGTTACCTGCAGTGCCCACATGGTTCTTGGAGACCAGCAATCCAACTTATTCTATTTACTGCTTATCGAATCTGAGGCTGATATAATAACAGTGTTGCTTCAATAAAGAAAATGTGTACACTTGAAAAAACTGTGAAAGTGTTTGTTTTTTTGTTTTTTTAAATATTGCCTTTGGCCCTTTAATTGAGATTTAAAAAAAAAAAAAAAAAAAAAAAAAAAAAAAAAAAAAAGTCTAAAAACTAAAAACTTGCTTTCTAGGCTTTAAGAAATGTAAAAAAAAAAAAAAAAAAAGTCTAAAAACTAAAAACTTGCTTTCTAGGCTTTAAGAAATGTCTAACTATACAACAGGTGACTAACGCACAGATAAACAATGCCTGCAAAAGCATCAATTCCTGCAATTTGCTGCATTTTGGACACGTTTCTGTATGCAAATGGGCAAATACTGCACCACATTTTGAGATGAGTTAAAGTTTCAGTGATCAAGGAATCATGAAGAGAAGTGAATAAGTGATGGAGTGATTAGCACATGGAATTTATGGAAGTTAAAATCACTTTTAAGTGGACTTAATGGATGGAAAGGGGATGAGTATCTGATGTGATCCGACCTTGTCCATAAACAGTAAAGAGCAGGGAGAAAATCACCGCCAATTATGACCAAAAACTACACAGGGGCTGTTTTTCTCGTCTGTTTGTGGACAGGGATCAGAATCACCACAGTTCACTGCTTTCTGGCTGTTTACCTTACTGCCCATAGTGGACTGGTAAAGGGCTGTGAGGATGTCAGGGCGGAGTAGCTCATTGCAGCCACTCCGTAGTAGATCCTTTGCTCTGGATTTATACATTCCCTGTCCACACACAACAACAACAACAACAAACACACACAGCATGCCAAAATTGAGGATATGAACGTAAAACAGCAGTAACACTGGGAGGACTGGAGGAGAACTCCGGAGATCCAAGTGCGACGATGGAGCTGTTTGTCTTTATCTGTGCCCCAGAGTTACAAATGATCATCTTTAATTATGATAAATTTGAAAAATCAGAAGATCTGTTTGGACATATTAAGTGGAATTGAATAAATCTTTAATATGTCTTTCTGATGGAACAGATAAAGAAGAATCATGCTCACTCAAGATAGCAATCTCGCTGCTATTTGAGTGGCGCTATTCACATGGACCTGTAAGAGATGAAAAGGGAGATAGACTAAAAGTAGAGATTGGTCTTCATTATGAAGGCACTATGACAGCCATGCGACGACCACCATCAGCAGGTCTGTCGACAACCTCATGCACCAGTGTCAGAGGTCTGGAGGCAACGGACTGGAGGTAGCAGCGGGCGAAACAGGCCGGTCGGTCAACACAACCAGGACGTTTACCTGGCTCATCTTCCTGTTTTCCCTGGCCAGCTGGTATCTAGGATCTTCTGTAGTAATGGTGAACTTATCCTTGGTCTTCTCATAATTAGCTCTGTAGGCCCTCTGCTCAGAATGTCAGAAGGTGGTTAAAAACAAATGTCCAGAAAAAGCAGCGCCCTTCTCATGTGATTAAACTTTTCAGGGAAGAAAGGAGGTTTAAAACAAGCTGATATGAAGATAAATTCACACATTTAAAACACTTTATGGCTACACAAAACAGAAACAAAAGACAAAATAAAGCAATACATATTTTACCTTCACACTGAGAGTCCGATAGAGATGCAAAAACATAGAATTGTAGTTAATAATTTCACAGTCTGCTTTACAAATAGGATTCAACAAACTAATTACATCGATTTTTTAATAACTGTATTTGGTTAAAGAATGAAGGAACTCACATCGTTGATGAGAATGGAGGCATTCTTGGCAGCCTGGAAGAATGGAGTGTCGCAAGTATACTTGAAGTTGGCTCTGTTCTTCTCAAAGGAAGTTTTGTACAGTCTCTGTTAGCAAAAACACATAGAACACAACATCAAAGATTGAAATAAGATGAATAGACTACAATAAAAAAAACTTACTTGCAACAAGAAGGTGTGATATAAAAGGCAATATATGGTATTTATTGAGTAAGAAATAAACAAATAAGCACTTTGACAAGATTTTAAAATATTACTGACATTATAAATAGTAAATTATGAACTAAATTGATAGTTCACCTCACTGTACAGCTGCTTGTTCCTCTCAGCCTGCACCAGCTCAGGTGTGTCCCACACAAAGCAGCCGATACCCTTCAGCCACTCCAGGTCCTCCTTGTACTTGACCTAAAACGAGATACATAGACATATTTCACTCTGGTGCATCATCGAAACATTTAATCCATGCATGATGAATATTTGGTGCAAAGTCAACTTCTCTCAAAATACACAAATCTGTGCAATGTCAGTACTTCTTATGACAGTGTTTTTAGTTATAGAAGAATCTGCACAATACTATAATACATAAATAAGTGCAATGTTGTTGTTTTATTATACCCATCCAGAGAAATCTGTGCAGTATCTGAATATTCACATATGTAAAAATCATCATCAAAATGTGTTGTTTATTGTTACTTCCTACTGATGTTCTCTACATGTTTGCTTGATTCCTTTTTGTAGCTGGAACACTGCAATTGTTCTTACTGTGAGATTAATAAAGGCTTATCTTATCTTAATTTATATAGTATGTCAATGATAATATATATCCTTCTATCTACTGTGAATATTTTAACATGCGGTGTATAATTTAAGTCACGATTACTTACGTTGCTGACGTTATCGTTGACAATTCTGCTGAAGAAGAACTCAGGACGGTCTGGGATGGACTTCCATGTACCCAGACTGTTAATGTACTTTTCCCTGTATTTAACCTGAGGTAAAGAGATGCAGAGAGAGACAGTAAATGAGATGAAAGAGCTCAAATAAAAGTTATGTATATTTTAAGTGTAAAAATGAAGCAGCTAATTTCATTTGCTGACCTCGCTGATGTCGTCAGTGACTCTGCGGTGGTAGGTGATGTCCAGAGCATCCTTGACTGTGCGGTAGTGGCCCTTGGAAAGCTCAAATGTCTCCTTGTAACGCAGCTAAAGACATGAAATACAAAATGTGTCAGATGTTTATCAAACCCAAACAGAAGCAGCTGAATTTATTGCAGCATTTTTATATTGGTCATTATTATTCAAAGGCAAAAGCCAGATTTTTGCACTGGTTTTTACAAGTAGTGTGTCGTGGAATGCTGGAAAGTTAGAATTAAAACAAGCAAAACCAATATTTAGACCATCATAGGCAACAGAAATTCACCATAAGCTAATGAAATTCTTTAAATGTAGCCAATTTCTACTGCTTTAAAATCTATTGAGCAACACTGACCAGTAATACCAAAATTTCACTTAAAGTCCTAAAATAATTTGATATAGCCTCAGCCTCAGATTTCCTGGGGTTATTTAATGAGCATACTCACATCACTGGACTGGAGGTAGGCTTTCTTGGAACGGATCAGGATAGGTGTATCAGCAATGGCAGTGTACCTGTGCTTCATCTTCTCATACTGCTCCTTGTATTTGTTCTGAGGAAAGGAAAAATTTATGCAATACATCAGTCATTCAAATTCTGTAGCAGAAAGTATGATGCTTAATGTCATTGAATAAAAATACAAATTATTATTTAACCTGAATTCTACAGAGGTGAGAGATAATAAAGGTAGCCTCTGATAAACAGCAACAAAACCCAACAACGAAATAATATTGAAAGGGAAGACTTACATCACTGCAGACCACTTTCATTTTTCTGGCATGGCCGATATTTGGAGTGTCAATTTCTGGCGTGAAATGAGCTCTCTCCTTTGCAGCCAGATCTGTGTACATGTACTATAAATAAAAGGACAAAACAATGATTTGATCAGCAGGAAAGATACACACATACAATGCATCCAGTCATCAGTGCTGTGGTTGAGCTTGCCTTGTTAGTCAGCTGCTGGGCCCACTTGGCTCTCAGAATCTCCACAGAGTCCACAGTGGTGGTAACCTTAGCCATCTCCTCCTTGCTCTGGGCTTTGTAGACGCGCTAAAACGAAAGGAGCGAAAGTCAAAGAGCAAGTCAAACTCTAAATCAAATCGTTTGCAATATTTGTTTTCTGTGTGCTATTTAAATCATGTGAAGCCACACATATAAAGTCATGAAGTGCGTCTTGGAGAACAACTCACGCCGCTCATGTGTGTCTTCAACTCAGTCACCCGATTGTACTCGGGTGTGTCCAGGACCACGGTGAAGTTAGAAAGGTTCTTCTTAGCATCCACTGGGTAGTTCACCTTCACGGTAAAAGCAAAAAAACAAAACAGGTCAAACAATTGCCACTAGACAAGCTCCAGTGAGAATGAAAAGGAAGGATGTGATATAAACGGATATTCCATACCCTCTGCTTGGTGATGTTGCGGACATGGACCATCTCTGGGGTGTCGTACAAGAAGCAGCCGAGGCCTCTCAGCCACATCAGATCCTCTTTGTATTTCAGCTAAAAACACAAAATGATTTTAACCAACTTTTTCTAACTAAAGTAGATCTGCTTCAAACTTGTGAATGTTCTCTCCATACCTCACTGGTGATCTCATTGACGTGGTAACAGTGCATGAGCTCGGGCGTAATGGGCATAGAGATCAGCTGGCCCTTGGTACTGTTGTATTTCTCTTTGTAGCACAACTAGGATAAGAGAAGAACAAAAAGGTGGCATAAATAGCAAATAATTTTCAACTCCATAAAGCAGCATAAACAAAAACAGCAACATGAAGGCCATAAACAGCGTGTAAATAGTTCCCTACATTGCTGAGGTGCTCCTGGTTCATCTTGACTTGTCTGATATCAGGGGTGTCGTAGGTTGTGTGGATCTTGTCCTTTTGTTTCTGGTAGACCTCACGATACAGACGCTGGGGAAGCAAGCATATATGAGATTGTATCAGCCAGTAAAAGTATCACAAGGTAATTCAAACATACAATATTACCGATGTCTGGGTCAACAAAGTTAGATGTGTGTTTTCTTACCTCATTGGTGATCTTGTTGGCTTTCCTAATATTGACAAAGTTGACACCCTCTGGATGAAGAGTGTAGGCCTTAGCCTTCATCATTTCATAGGCCTCCTTGTATTTCACCTACACGGACAAAAGCAATAAAGTGTGATCCAGTAAAAATTGCTGTCAAAAGTATGGGATATACAAACTTTTCAAGACTGTGAAAGACTTACGTTGCTGGCGACAACGCTGTTCATCTTAGCCTGCTTGATGAGCGGGGTGTCGCTGGGCAGCGAGTAACCAGTGGGCATGAAGTGCTTGTTGCCCTCCTTGTACCAGTTCTGGGAGAAGCCAACACAACAGGGTGAGATGGTTCGCTTGTCAGCTTGAAAAACACATGTACCACTAGATGTGCAGAAATACACTTATGGAAAATTAGGCCAAACTGTCACTCTTAAAAAACAGACTGAAACTCCTAAAAAAAAAAAAGTGCATAAATTGTTTTAAACGTATTTTTCTTCTAATTGTCAACATATTAGTCACAAGTGACCAGTAGGAATTCAAATTATGAATAATCTTTAGAGACACAGTGGGGTTACTTAGCATGAATAATACGTTGTATATTTGTGTCGGGTGCTCCTTCCTGCCACAATTCGTGACATTTTTACAGCATCAATACTGTATATATGTATGGCGATAATTCCTAAACAAGTACGCTGAGTATTACAGGAATATCATCTTACATCACTCTGGATGTAGTTGGCCATGCGAGCTCTTTCTGTCTCAATGGTAACAGCAGGAGAGGTGTTGGTGCCCTTGACATTGGCGTTGTAGTCATAGCGGTAGTGAAGCTGGAAAAAGAGAAGAAAAACAATGAGCTGTATAGTGTTGTTCTTGTTTGTATTGAATTATATTAGGAAAAAATAAAATAAAATAAAATAAAAAAAACAGTCACTTACATCACTCAGGTTCTGAGCGTTCTGCTTGGCTGTCTCATACACTGGAGTGTCTGTCACCACAGAATACTCTTTGAAAGATTCGACACCTTTGGCTCTGTACTTGTTCTGAAATAAAAACACAGCAGTCAGCATTGCTTCCGATTATGAATATGAATGAACAGTGGAAAGTCATTTGCTTGGTGGACTAACCTCACTCTGGAGGTTGCCAGCGTGCTTGACACGCAGGATCTCTGGAGTGTCCCAGGCATAGCAGCCGATACCCTTCAGCCAGTTCAGATCATCCTTGTAGAAGATCTGGGGAGAAAATACACAAGTTAAGTGAATTTTGTGTTTACATTAGATTTGTTTGTAACGTGACAGTTTTGGGGATTGAAAAAGTATGGACATTCCATGAGCTGGAACAAAATCCTAGAGCAGCAACAATTTTATTAAAAACTTTTTGCAACCATTTGCAGATAAAGCACAAGTTTTTCTGTTAAAATATGAGATTATCTCACACCGTATAAGATAAAAAATGATACACTGATTGATATCAGATCTTTAAATATAATATAGCAGACAAAATGTACAGAAGAATGTCGCTCTAACTTTGTATGTGTAGCTGCTGTGGCTATTCAGTAACTAGCATAGAATACCAAGGTGAGGAGTTTTACTCACGTCACTGAGCTGCTCGTTGACTTTGCGTGCTTGGACATACATCTGCATGTCAGGCATGCACATCCACTGGTGCAGATATTTGCGGTAGTTGATGCCGCTGACGGTGGACTGGGTATTGCGTGCAGACAGGATCTCCAGCATGTCTGGAGGGATGTGGTTCTTGGCCTTGGTCTTCTCATAGTCCTCTTTGTACAGACGCTGTAAAGACGGACAGCAGGTGGTTCTTTCAGTTCTTGCATCATGTTTGCACCATGAATCAGATGCATGTTACAGTGCAGTGCAGTGCCTTCTCATGAGAAGAAATGCAGACTGGGCAAGAAAAAGTGGCAAAAGATATTCAACTTACATCGAGAACCAGCTTTCCAGCTTTGACGCAACGAGCAGTGGCAGGATCGTCCTCAAGTGACTTGGGAAGACTGTAGAGGGATTTGAACTTCTCATAATCCTCCTTGTACTTCACCTAAAGGGGCAAGTAGATTTAGGTTGTCTTTCAGAGGTCAAAAGTCAAACTCAGATGTGAAAAAAAACCCAGTCGACTAAAAATATGGAATGAAATCAACAAAAGTCTTGAACTTACGCCACTGAGAACAACCCTTTGGTTTTTGGCGTGCTGCAAGGCGTGGGAGTCATGGGGAATCTGGTAGCCCTTTGCTTTGATTTTGTCCCAGGCAGAAGTGTAGTTTTTCTGTTGACAGAAAAGCCAGGATATAATCATTAATGCGTTGTTAGGTTTAAAAAAAAAATGCCACTCATAAGTTTTGTCACTGAATTAAAGACAGCAGTATTTATCACTTCACTTACGTTGCTGAAGAAGTGTTTGAAGTTGTGGCATCTGGCATAATCGTAGGTGTCCAGAACAGTGGTGTACAAGTGCTTCTCCTTATGATACGCCTCCCTGTAGTTGAGCTGTTAAAGACAATTGTTTAATTAATGCACTCAGTAATGGTTTTTAAACTTAAACACTATTTATGTTCTTTTCAATGCAGCTCACTCACATCACTGGCCCAGGTGTGACCCAGGACGGCAGTCACATAAACTGGGGTGTCCGTCACAATGGAGTAATTGTTGAATTCTTTCTTGGCCTCGTCTCTGTATTTGAGCTATATGGGAACATCAACACAAGTAAATTTATAAAATGAACTTTCAATAAAACATACATTATGTATAACCTTTCTGTGATCTTTTGTGTTATTGCTCACATCACTCTGCAGCTCGTAGGACTTCTTGGCGCGCACAATCTCCGGTGTGTCCCAGACATAGCAACCGATACCCTTCATCCAGTTCAGGTCATCCTTGTAGAACACCTATCATAACAACAGCAAAAAGCACAAAGTTACAGATTATTCTATTATTGTATATCCTGCATATTTAATTGATAATTAACTTGGAATAGAGTTTCTTGTCATAAAAACTGTAGTAACAAAAACATTCTCACCTAATGAGAGCAACTTTAAAATAACTTATATCACAATAGCCCTCACTTTTAAAAGGCCTTAATTAAGAGAAAAAATATAAGCCAACCATATATCGCACATATAAAGACAGTCAAACTGAGTACACTGCTTCAAATTTCAAAGCTGTTGAGGAGTTGTAGTTCAGTCGACTGCAGGGAGCAGAATGTGCAAAGAAAAGGGACCTACATCACTGAGAATCTCATTGGTCTTGCGGGCACGAATGGCGTCCTCCTGCTCAGGATGGCAGGTCCACTGGTGCAGGTAGGTGCGGTAAAGGACATCGCTCAGCATGTCCTGGCACCGCTTAGCAACCTGGTTAGCGATGATGTCGGGTGGGAGATGGCACTTGGTCTTGTTTTGATGATAGTCCTTCTGGTAGAGCCTCTGCAAAAAGCATTTAAATCATAGAAAGCTATGGATTAACAACACGACACAGATCTAGATGAAATGCAGAGGATGTTAAATCCTAATCTCAGTCATAAAGGCAATGTAAATGATTAAAAATGCAACATGAGTAAAATTAGCTTTGCAGCCTCTGGTCTTTACGAGTAAATGCAACCTTCTGACTGAAAACCATCATTCTCTTGCATCTAGATTTTAAAAGCATTATTTGTTAATAATCACTAGAATTCTAGATATTTTGCAGTTGTATAGCAAATTGCTGAAGTATTTTAGTGTCTTAATACTGCTGAATAAATGGGAAAGCTATTATTGATATCTTACCAGGCCTTTGCCCTTCTCTTGCTCTCCACAGCGCATCACTTCAGGGAAGTCCACAAGAGTTCCAGCCATGTAGTGACCCTTGGCCAACTCGTGATTTTTATGGTACTTGGCCTGATTGGATTCACAATTTTAAAAAAGTGTTAGTTTTGTTTACATATTTATGTAAGAAAGAAAGCATTTGACACCATATGCACCAAGTGTGAGACACTCACGTCACTAACAATCTCCCTGCCCTTCTTGCCGGTGACCAGTGGGATGTATTCATGGTTTAGCTGGTAGCCTGTAGCCTTGGATTCGTCCCAAGTCTGCTTGTAGAGTTTCTGAAATTGCACAAAGCAGGCACAAAGGTTAAGAAGAATATTTGATATGCAATGAAAAAAAATTATTAATTAGCTAATTATTTTTACATTACCTCACTGATGATCTTAGCTGCCTCCCTGCTGTGGGCCAGCTGAGGAGTATCTTCTGAACCAATGTAATGACCCTTTTCTGCATTGAAGGCCTCTTTGTACTTCAGCTGTAGTAGAAAGAAAACATCAGAATTTAGATTTCATTACTGCTTCTTAACATGCTTTTTGAAGTTCAGCCGTTTTAAATGTAAGATTTTACATACATCACTGAGGTTGGCAGCATTAGTCTTTGCCAAAACGATCTCAGGGCGGTCCACGATCAGGGTGAAGCCTGCAAAGGCTTCTTTGGCACCCTTCTTGTAAAGCCTCTGCAAATACAATTACAGGATCAAGTTAAAACACAATGTGCTGATACCAAAATGAGTAAAATGTTATAAAAGAGACAGCAAAATCCAAAGGGAGAATGCAGTACAATAAACATACCTCATTGAGAATCTCCTGGGCCTTCTTGACCTTGACGTGATCAACAGAGTCGGCTGCCACCCAGCCACATCCACGGAGCCATTCCAGGTCAGCCTTATATACATTCTGTAAACAGAAACCGAGACATGTATCAGCTAGGAAGTTAAGACAGATGCTTCTGTCAGTTTATTGTGTGAGTGTGATTAATAAGTCCTTGTTTGTTTGCTTACGTCACTTTGAAGATCATAGGCTTTGCGGGCCTGGATGACATCGTTCTGGTCCGGCAGACAAGTCCACTGGTGCAGGCGAGTTCTATAGTTGTCATCATTGACTTGGATCTGGCATTTCTTGGCCAGTTCAAACTGCAGCATGTCCACTGGCAGGTTGAACTTGGTCTTAGACTGGTTGAAGTCCTTCTTGTACAGAGCGTCACTGGCAATCCTGGCTGAGTTCAGAGCCAGCATAATCAGAGGGTCTTCCTCTACGTTGCGGGCACCAATGTGGTGACCGACCTGCTTGCGGTATGACTCCAGGTACTTATGCTACAGAACAGACAATAAAATAGAGTTAAATCAATAATAATTTGAATGGGTTTTTCAGATGCAAGTTTGCCCGACTACTTACATTACTTTGCACTTTACTCGTAAGGATGCACTGCTTGATGGGTACAGCGTCTCCAGGCATAAAATACCCTGTAGCTTTGACCTTGTTCCAGCCTTCGGTGTACAGTTTCTATAAGAGATTAAATAGTTATTACAGGTTTCTCATAATTTCAGAATTTCAGCTAATTATAAGACAGGATATAAGAAAGTATTTTTGAATTGAAATATGTCGCAAACACCACCCATTAGGAGTCAGTCTCACCGGGTGAACGTTCTTAGCCGCTTCCCTAGCTGAGGCAAGAGTTGGAGTGTCGGTCAGTGTGTATTTGGTCTTGTCCTGGTGCCAGGCCTCACGATATTTGGCCTGAGCAGAAAGAAAGAACAAAAATGAGCCACTATTAACAACTAAAATCTGCCAGTGAGCCCTTTCCCACCAAGTGGTTCACCTGAAGACGGAACTTAAAACATCCAAATAGGATCTTAATAACAGTCATCCTCACCTCATTCAGGACTTCAGCAGCATTTTTGGCACAGAGAATGTCAACTCTGTCAGTTGGAACTGTGTATTTCTGTTCATCCAACTTCACACGGTAGCCTCTCTATGAAAACAGCAAGAAAGACATGTAAGAAAAATAATTCTGAGATTAACTGACCCAACGCGTACATTTCCTTAATATTTTCAAGTGTGTGTGGAAGTGTGAGGTTCGTCAGGTGTCAAACTTACATCAGCCAGGACCTTCTGAGCATTCTTCACCTTCATAACTTCCACACTCTCATGTGGCATCCATCCACATCCACGTAGCCACTCCAAATCAGCTTTGTACACAGCCTAAGGAAAAAAAGCAGGCAAATTTATTCATGTATTTACAAGGCATGTAAATATCAGATACAGATATGTGTATGTGAAGGAATACTATCCATGAGCACCAACATAAACCTACATCGCTCTGGAGATCGTAGGCCTTTCTGGCTTGCACCACGTCATTAGAATCTGGCAGACAAGTCCACTGATGCAAATAGGTTCTGTAGTTGAAGTCATTGACTTGGATCTGGCATTTCTTGGCCAGCTCAAGTGTCAGCATGTCCACTGGCAGGTTGAACTTGGTCTTGGACTTGTTGAAGTCCTTCTTGTACAGAGCATCACTAGCGATCTTGGCTGAGTTCAGAGCCAGCATAATCAGAGGGTCTTCCTCTACGTTGCGGGCACCAATGTGGTGACCAACCTGCTTGCGGTATCCTGTTTTGTACTTGTACTAAAGAGAAGAGGCAAAAGGTTAATGAAAATTTAGCAAGTCGACCAATTATTAATGTCAGAATTTGTTCCTTACATCACTGATTATATCTCTGGAAGCTCTGGCCTTCAGCACAGAGATAGCATCCTCCTTGATATGGTAGCCTTTGGCCTTCTGGTCATCCCATGCCTTTGTGTACAGTTTCTGCACAGTACAAGAAAGAGGACTAAATAAATACCCTTCAACAAATGAGATATTCATTTACATTTATGGACAGAACTGGAGCAGAGCTTGTAATAATACAAACTTACATTGCTGATAGCAACAGCATTGGCCTTGGACAGTACAACGGAGGGGATGTCAGATGGCAGGTGAATGGTGAGCTTGTCTTTATCCCAGACCTCCCTATATTTCCACTGTCAGAAGGAAAAGAAGAATATTAACGTCTTTTATTTTGATGCACTCATTCACAAAGATATTTGTACAAAACATTTCATGTTAATTCACCAAAGAATTGTTACTCACATCACTGAGGTTGTCAGCATTCTGCTTGGACAAGACAATAGCCGGGAGGTCGACAACGCTGGTAAACTTGACAGTGCTCGGGTGCTGGCGGTACAGCCTTTCATTGAGAACAGTCTGGGCATTTCTAGCTTTGACAACATCCACAGAGTCCTGAGGTGACCAGCCGCATCCCTTCAGCCACTCCAGATCAGCTTTGTACACAGCCTGAAGAAAATATATCAGTTTTAACCCTAATAAATAAGGTTTTTCTTCTTGTACTTTTGAATTTTCCTGACTGCAGGATGTCCTAAAATGGATTTTCATTAAGGTGCATTGACAGATCTAAATTTGAAACTGTTAGGAAAAAAATAACTGCGATACAAACAGCAACATGTCTGATTTAACAGTAAAAACAAGCAGAGAACAAGAGGCTACAAATAAACCTCCCTTACTTCACCAGCTCTCCTCAAGCTCAGCAAATTTAAGGTGTACTTACATCACTCTGCAAGTCGTAGACCTTTCTGGCCTGGACCACATCATTGGAGTCTGGCAGGCATGTCCACTGGTGCAAATGAGTCCTGTAGTTAAAGTCATTCACTTGCTGCTGGCATTTCTTGGCCAATTCGATTGTCAGCATGTCCACTGGGAGGTTGTACTTGGTCTTGGTCTTGTTGAAGTCCTTCTTATAGATATTGTCGCTGGAGATCTTGGCTGCATTAGCAGCCAACATAATCAGCGGGTCGTCATTGACGCTGAGTGCACCGATATGATGGCCACACTGCTTGCGGAAACCAGCCTTGTATTTGTACTGATCGTGGGGATGGAGATGTTTCAATTAGTTTCATAATACACTCAGCAACTTACATAATACTACTAAATAAGAAAATTAGCAAAGAAATTTAGCTTGCAAAAAAAAAAGTGAAGGAAATATGAAAATGTTAAACAGTGGGACACAAACTTACATCACTGACGATGTCTCGGGACATCCTGGCTGCCAAAACAGAAATTGCATCTTTGGGAAGGTGGTAGCCCTTGTTGATGGTGTCCATGAAGCCTTCACGATAATATTTCTAGGGAAACAAGAGTGATGCTGTTAGCATATCATCTACACCGTATTCTACAGACCACAACCTAAAGTACAGTACCTACAGTATAGAGACAGTTCTCTTCATGTGAGAATTTATTAAGAAACATGGTTAACGATGACTAATAAGATTTATTAGGTATTATAAGATTTATCTTCATTAGTTTATACAGCAATGTGAAGAGACACTGCATTACCAGACTGGTGTTGAGTTTGTTCTGCTTGGCCAGGACGATCTCTGGGGTATCAGGCATGACGTGGAGGTTGACTTTATCTTTCTCCCAGGCAGAAATGTAAGCTTTCTGTAAAGAACAGATATTCACATATTTAATACATTAAGAAGGGATCCTTTCTGAGTCTTCGAACATTACTTTAAAAAAAAAAAAAGAGAGATCTTTTTAAGTCATTCTTTTCATTGTTAACAAAAAATAAAAGATAAAAATGTACTGACACATTTTGCCAGAGGTTTGGCATAATACTTTCAGAGCCCCAGAACATTTTGAAATAAGAGTAAAAAAGAAGTGCTATCTGTACCTTGTCCATGATCTGGGCATTGGCCAGAGCGAGGGCATATGGCATGTCACTTGTCTTGGCAGTGAACTTGAAGTTGCTGGGATGTTGACGGTACTTCCGATCACTCAGAATCTCTGCAGCTTTTTTGGCTTTCTCCACTTCAAGCGAACCAATTGGCACCCATCCCATTCCCTTGACCCATTCCATGTCAGCCTTGTACACGGCCTACAAACACGAGGAAAACAAGAGTCGCATTTAGTTTTTAAAAGAAAAATATACAAATGTTAAACAAATATATCATGAGAAACTCCTAATACTTACATCACTCTGCAGGTCATAAGCCTTTCTGGCCTGGACCACATCGTTGGAGTCAGGCAGACAGGTCCAGTTGTGCAGATGAGTTCTGTAGTTGAAGTCATTGACTTGGATCTGGCATTTCTTGGCAAGTTCAAGATTCAGCATGTCGACGGGCAGGTTGAACTTGGTCTTGGACTTGTTGAAGTCCTTCTTGTACAGTGCATCACTGGCAATCTTGGCTGAGTTCAGAGCCAGTACAATAAGAGGGTCGTCATTGACGCTGAGGGCTCCAATGTGGTGGCCAACCTGCTTACGGTATCCTGCCTTGTACTTGTACTGTGGAGAAAGAAAGAGTTAAGTGACAGGTAACAACAAATATATAGGCACAAAGGGAAATAGGGAGAAGGCACAAAGGGAAATAGGGAGAAGAAAAACATTTAGTTATACGTTACATACGTCACTGATTATTTCTCTTCCATGTTTGGCAGCAATAACAGAGACAGCATCAGCCCTAAGGTCGTAGCCCTTTCTGAAGATCTTCTCAACGTCTTCCCTGTATTGTTTCTGGAAAAGAAAGGGAAATAGAATTGTAAATTAATATGAATTTCTAAGAATTAATTCTAAAATAAAACAGGAATGTACAAAACTAAATTAAGTTTAAAAATGGCAAAAGCGTACAATGCTGATGTTGTATGCATTAGCTTTGGACAGCAACAGCTCAGGCAGGTCAGGGGTCACGTGAGTCTTGATTTTATCAGCTTCCCAAGCAGCAATGTAGTTTCTCTGTGGTGAGAAAAAAGAAAAAGAAAAAAGAAAAAACAGAAATTAAATCATCAGCAAAAGACTGAACAGATGAGCAGAGAAATTAAAAGAGGAATATTATACCTTGTTGATGATCTCAGCATTTGATTTGGCCAAGACCATGGGCATGGCAGTCATGTCACTCTTATATTTGAAAGTGTGTGGTTGTTGCCTGTAGAGACGATCACTGAGGATTTTCCCAGCATGCTTGGCTTTTACCACATCCAGCGAACCAATGGGGACCCATCCTACGCCTACAATCTCATCCATGTCAGCTTTGTACACGGCCTAGGAGGAAAATCACATACATCAAAACATGTACGCATCTTTACATGGCATAATACACCAAATGTATTACAGATGGACTCACATCACTCTGGAGGTCATAAGCTTTCCTGGCCTGAACCACATCATTGGAGTCTGGAAGGCAAGTCCACTGGTGCAGGCGGGTGATGTAGTTAGCGTGATTGACCTGAATCTGGCATTTCTTGGCCAGCTCAAGACTCAACATGTCCACTGGCAGGTTGAACTTGGTCTTGGACTTGTTGAAGTCCTTCTTGTACAGAGCGTCACTGGCGATCTTGCCTGAGTTCAGAGCCAGCATAATCAGAGGGTCTTCCTCTACGTTGCGGGCACCAATGTGGTGACCGACCTGCTTGCGGTACCCTGTCTTGTACTTGTACTGATGAAATAAGAAAAAAATGTTTAATGTTACAACTACAACACCACTCACATCGTGGCAGTGATCATATCAACGGATAAATGGTACTCACATCACTGATGATGTCTCTGGAGGCCTTAGCACTCTTCACAGAGATGGCATCTGAAGGGAGGAAATAGCCTTTGCTGATGGTTTCCTCAAAACCTTGTCTGTATAGTTTCTGGAAAATAATACATATATGAATACTTTTAATTGCAATGACAAACAGAGATTACTTGTGCCACCTAACTGTTATATGGCCTAATTACGGGCTAATAAGGCCTGCAGTAAGGCCTAGAATCTCACCTGGCACTTCAAATAAGCACAATATATATAATTTCCTAGTGTGGTTAATAAGTACACACAACTGACAAAAACAGGAATTGAAATTCTATGGAAATTAGTGTAAACAGCTAAAAGATTGTCAATCCCTTAAGACAAGAGTCAGTCTTGCTGACGTAGGTATGTCAAACAAGGCAAGCTTCATCTTCAGATCATGTACAAAAGTAATTACACTCACCCTGCTCATGTTGATTGCATTTTGTTGCGAGAGGACGATCTCAGGAGTGTCAGGTTTAATGTGAAGCTGGGTCTTATCCTTCTCCCATGCCTCAACATAGAGACGCTGCAATGAAGCACAGATGATCACAGCGTTATTTGATGCTAATGACTAAAGAGATTACCAGAGTGAAATGGGTTTGCAAAGCAAGATAGCGATGAAGTCTACCTTGTTCATGGTCTGAGCGTTACCCTTTGCCAGCACAATATTCATGGCATCTGTGGGGCTCGTGAATGGAACAGTGCTGGGGTGCTGGCGGTATTTTCTCTCACTCAAAATCTGTCCGGCGTTCTTGGCTTTTTCCACTTCAACTGAGCCAATAGGGACCCAGCCCAGGCCCTGGAGCCACTTCAGGTCAGCTTTGTAGACAGCCTGTGAAGTACAGTATCACATGTTTTAATTTCTGATATACTTTGCAGCAAGAGCATAAAAAAAACAAANAGCTTGGACTTTTGGTAGTCCTTCTTATAGTTCTTGTCACTCTGCAACTTAGCCACTTCCATGTAGTGAACCAGCAGGGGATCGTCCTGGAGGCTACGGAAGCCAACGTGGTGGCCCCTGGCCTTCTCATACTCCTTTTTGTATTGCACCTGAAAAGAAAAGGAATTTGAAATAGTTATGTGTTTGCAATATATGGAATCAGGTACGTCAAAAAAAAGTTCTGAATACATTATATGCTAGTGATTTATTATATGCATTTATGACGTACGTTGCTGGCAATATGTCTGCCTTGCTTGGCATGCAAGATAGGAATAGCATCAGGCTTCATGTCATATCCCTTGGCAATATCTTCTAACCACTTGTGCTTGTAGTGGCTCTGCAAATAAAAAGGAAAGTGTTAGAACAATGTTTGGTACACAGATGACAGTGATATACACTTCAGGCAAGTCAGATTCTGTTGACTTGTATATTTGGCTGATCAAACATTGCTTAACTTTGATATTTAATCAAATCTTCTGTACACTAACCTCGCTAAGTGTCTGGGCATTGAATTTAGCCTGGAGGAACTCAGGGGCGTCAGCTGGCAG
Source organism: Stegastes partitus (assembly GCF_000690725.1). NCBI lineage: Eukaryota > Metazoa > Chordata > Actinopteri > Pomacentridae > Stegastes > Stegastes partitus. Next base: position 248,713 of record NW_007578405.1, on the reverse strand, counting down.
ATTATAGGTGTGCACGAACTTCTCGCCAGAGGCCTTGTAGGAAGCCTAGTGGGAAGAAAAAAGAACAGTGATTTTTGAAAGGATACTTGTAAAAGAACGTTTGGTCTGATATGTATTAATACGTCAGCATATGTTAAGAGAGATGAAAGAATATTGCATCTTCTGTAACAAGAAGGCACTCTTACTTGGTCCATCTGCTTTGTGTTGGTCATAGCCAGAGTCATGTTCATGGCATCAGTCTTGCTTGTGAATTTGAAGTTGCTGGGATGCTGGCGGTAGCCTCTTTCATCCAGTGCAGCTTTAGCAGCTTTGGCTTTCTCAACATCCAGAGAACCAATAGGGACCCACCCTAGACCTTTGCAGTAGTTGCTGTAATCAGACTTGTAGACATTCTGTGGGTATACAGAGGAAAACACATGTGTAAAAGAGTTTAAAGGATATGTATATTGCGTTATATGTTATGCTAGCATTACACCATGGTAATATAAAAGTGAAAAATGAAAACATACATCACTCTGAATCTCCATCATGCTGCGACACAGCTGCAGGTGCATGTTGTCCGGAAGAAGGAAGAAGTTATGAGGGATCTTCCTGTATCCAGTCATAGTCTGAACAGTAGAGGC
>NW_007578405.1:246691-247870 GCF_000690725.1 Stegastes partitus | reverse complement strand
CTTGGTCTTAGACTGGTTGAAGTCCTTCTTGTACAGAGCATCACTGGCGATCTTGGCTGAGTTCAGAGCCAGCACGAGCAGAGGATCGTCCTGGATGCTGCGGGCACCAATGTGGTGGCCGACCTGCTTACGGTATCCTGCCTTATACTTGTACTAAGGAAAGCAATAGTGAGAGTTTTGATCACCAAACTCTGATGAGGAGAAAAACAAACATAAGAAATTATCTGTACAGAAGATAGTGCCGTGTAGAAATACACACTTACGTCACTAGCAATGGCAGTGGAGGCTTTGGCGGCCTGGACTGCAATGGCATCAGCACGGAAATTGTGGCCCTTCTTCTTGGACAGCTCATTATCCAATTTGTACTGTTTCTGGAGAGGGAGAGAATGTACAGTTTTAGCACTTTCAAAAAAATACTTGAATAATGTCCTGTTTTAACAAAAAATCTGTGCAGTAAAATTCAAGTACACTGTACCTCGCTGTAGATTTTCTTGTTTCCTCTGGCCAATACAATGTCCATTGCATCAGGCATTATATGGATGGTACTCTTGTCTTTTTCCCAGGCTTTCAGGTAGGATTTCTAAAAAAAAAAAAAAACACACAAAATGTAGTTGCTTGCTGGATGTCACCACCATAACTAAAATGTCCCATCCTGTACCTTATCCATAATCTGGTTGTTGGCAGTGGCGAGCACCAGGTCCATAGAGTGCATGTCTTTGGTGAATTTGAAGTTGCTTGGAAGCTGACGGTACTGTTTCTCATTTAAGGCCAGTCCAGCTGCTTTTGCTTTCTCTACATCCAGTGACCCAATAGGTACCCATCCAATTCCTTTAATGTAGTGTTCATACTCACTCTTGTACTGGTTCTAAGGGGAAATATCAAAAGAAAAAGTATCTTTTACCAGTGCCTCAAAACTACATACAATAATGGTAACAACAGTGTAAAATTGTGGCTGTTAATATTGTAAGAGTCATATTTTCAACATACATCACTGGCAATGAACTGCATGTTACGAGCCAGTTCCAGGTTCATGGCATCAGGCATCACGGTGTAACGGGAGACGACCTGCTTGTATCCAGCATTGGTCTGAACAGTAGAGGCATGCTTGGCTTGGACCACACTCATCATGTCCACTGGGGAGTGATACTTCAGCTTGGACTTGTGGTAGTCCTTCTTGTA
>NW_007578405.1:199640-242818 GCF_000690725.1 Stegastes partitus | reverse complement strand
TAGTGAACCAGCAGAGGATCGTCCTGAACTTTGCGGAAGCCAACATGGTGGCCTCTGGCCTTCTCATAAGCCAGCTTATACTTGTACTGTATCAAAGAAAATGTATTACTAATACCATTATTCAGTGCTGTAACATTTGAATAATTTTATGAATAGCACACAACTTACATTACTGGCAATGTCTCTTGAAGATTTGGCTGCAACAATAGGAATGGCATCTTCCTTCACATGATGTCCTTTGAGCAGATCTTGACGATGAGCATAAGTGTAATAACTCTAAATAAATAAAAAAAAACATGTATGTAACATGTTATGTTATAAATATAGCAACAATATAATTTCCGTATATGTTTTTTTATTCACACAAAGACTGGGAAATATTAGGGGGAATCTGCAACTAACCTGGCTGATGTTGACAGCATTGTATCTGGCCTGCATCAGTTCAGGGGCATCAGCAGGGAGATGGTAGGTGTGCATGAACTTCTCTCCACTGGCTTTGTACTCTTTCTGCATAAATACAATGAAGAGACAGATTTATGTCTATTTTGACACAATTGATCAACTAAAGTAATTAAATGAATGTCAGAACAAATGAAGAAGTTATTCCGTTTCCTTCTCCTCACCATATTCATGATCTTGGCGTTGGCTTTGGCCAACTCCATGCTCATGGAGTCAGTGGTACTGGTGAATTTAAGGGTGTCAGGATGCTGTCTGTACTTTTTCTCATTCAGAGCTGCTCCTGCTGCCTTGGCCTTCTCTACCTCCAAGGAACCAATCGGAACCCAGCCAATTCCCTTGACTGAGGTCTCATAATCCAGTTTGTAGTTGAACTGGAAATAATAGATACCAAGGAAGTATTATTACACCAAAAACTGTCTTTAAGATAAACCATCAAGTATTTAGTTATAATATGTCGCAAACATCTCCTTAAAGGAACAATTTAAACATACATCACTGGAATTGTAGTTCATGTTGCGAGCAAGTTCTAGACCCATAGCGTCAGGCAGCAGACAATAATTATGGTGGCGCTTCTTGTAGCCAGCGAAGGTCTGCACTGATGAGGCATGTTTAGCATGAGCTAAACTCATCATGTCCACTGGGGAGTGATACTTCAGTTTGGCCTTGTGGTAGTCCTTCTTGTAGTTCTTGTCACTCTGCAACTTAGCCACTTCCATGTAATGAACCAGCAGAGGATCATCCTGGAGGCTGCGGAAACCAACATGGTGGCCTCTGGCCTTCTCATAAGCCTTTTTATACTGGACCTAGGAGTTAAAGGGGACATAGCATCTCTACATATTTTAAATTTTACTGATTATGTGATGCAGCAAGAAACAAAACATTTCAAACATGTTGTGTAAAAATGGAGTTCAAGCATTTCTGTAAACTTACGTCACTTGCAGCATGTCTGGCTGCTTTGGCGGCGACAACAGGGATGGCATCGGGCTTCAGGTCATATCCCTTAGCAATTTGCTCCTGCCAGGCATACTTGTAGTAGTTCTGAAATTACAGATTACAAATATAAACAACAGTACAATGTATTCACACTAAGGCATGGGTTCATTACATATATACACACAAACACATGCTTTAGCACCCACAGCATATGTCAGTACATACCATACATAGCTGCCTTCAGTATATAGAAAAGTAACAAGACATTTACAAGCAAATTCATTTATGTACCTAAAATTACTGCTTCAAATGTGAGCTTGGTTTACATAACTGAAAACATGCAAACTCTCAGTCTCAGTATTTATGCATTACCTTGCTGATGTTGTAGGCATTGCACTTGGCCTGAATGAACTCAGGGACATCAGGAGGCAGAGAGTACTTCTGATGGATTTCCTCAAGACCTCTCTTGTAGAACCGCTGTAAAGAAAGAAAAAAGAGGGCATGAAGGCAGAAATAACATGTGCTGTGCACTTAGATCAGAGCATAAATGAAAACAATGTTCCAAAAAGTGATCTTGGGGAAAAAAAAGCACAGAGGGACTGCTGTCTCTGGAAGTAACGGTTGACTCACATCACTCCTCTGAAGCTGGTTGACTTTGGCCTGCATCATGATGGGGTGGTCATCAATAGAAGTGAAGGGGATGGTGTCTGGGTGTTGCCTGTATTTTTTCTGAAGGAAACAAGTGAATTAACACGCTAAATCTGTTGTTTTTGAATACTAAGAGTGCAATTTCAAAGACAAGTACATACAGGAAAAGTAATACAATCCTGCTACAGACATACCTCATTAAGGATCTCAGCAGCTTTCTTAGCCTTTTCCACCTCCATGGAGCCAAAGGTGACCCATGGGCTACCCTTAGTATAGGTGTTGTAGTCAGACTTGTACTCATTCTACGAGGCACAGAAACAAGTCAAAGAGGGGGGGGAAAAAACATGTCAGTGAGCACATAATCTCTTCAAACCATCTAAGCACAAGTCTCTACATTCTGATTGAAACCTACAACTAAACTTTCAGCTTAAAGTCTGTCGATACTTACGTCACTCTGTATGACGTTGGCTTGCTTGGCCAGTTGCAGCAGAATACTATCATAGGGAAGGAAGTAGTTGGGGTTGATGCTCCTGTACTTAGCCATGCTTGCAATCGACTGGGATTTCTTGGCCAAGGTGACTGCCATCATATCCAGTGGAGTGTGGTACTTGGTTTTGATCTTTTCATAGTCCTTTTTGTACTCACGCTGTGGAGACATCAGTAAGGGACTGCTTGAGTGTGCCCTCTTTTCTCTGCTCGAATGAACTGATATCAAGGGAAATGCAAGAGACTTTGTCATACAGTGAAGTAATGACTTACATCACTCTGGATTTTGGCCACATGAACGGAGTGTAAGATTTTGGGATCATCATTGATGCTCAGGGCTCCAACCATCTGTCCCTTGTTCTTCTCATACTCCTTTTTATATTTAACCTGTAAAAATGAGCAGATTATAATAGACTAGATAAACAAAAAGGACTCTAACTCATTAGTAAAATCACAAATAATACATAAAGTACAAGAAAATGTCAATACTGTAGCATACTTACATCACTGGCAATGTTTGTGTGAGCACGGGCAGCAAGGATGGAGATGCTATCGCCCTTGACCTCAAACTTTTTCGCTTTAGATTTCTCCCAATCATACTTGTAACAATTCTGCAAAGAGAAAGTCATGCAATTGTTCAGGGAAGTGAAGATTTCCACAAAATTAAAGCTGACAGAAATTCAAATTTAGACATCGATAGAAAATGACTTACGTCACTGAGGTTAAAAGCGTTAACTCTGGACTGGATGAAGAAGGGAGAGTCTGGGGGCACATGACACTTGAACTTTGTTTCCTCATGCTTTGCCTTGTAGTTCAACTGGAAAAAGAACAAATTGGTAAAATTAGTTTCATTTTTAGAACACGTCACACTTTGCACACTGCTGCTCAGGGTGGAGTACAGTCATCATAAGGCAAATGTTTAGGGAAAGTGTTGTTTGATTTTTGGTCACTGGAGGGCAGTAGTGCATCAGTTGGACTCTATCTGACAGATATTGACTGTTCCTTTCCCTGCCTCCCCAGCCCCTCTCTGATCACAGGGTTTATTCTGGGCCAACTGAATGCTTGTTTCTATTTTTACTACAGAGAAATGGCTCTCCAGTTTCCATGGTGCCCATAGAAAGACAGCTGGGCAACATGGATGATTGGGCACATTTAAAGGTGATCTGCATATCCAGGAGAATTTGATCTACAGCATTAGCTCATGATTGTAGCATTTTCAGTCAGTAAAGGAACAATATAAAAATATAGTTACCTTCACAACAAGCACATGTGACTTATGTTGATGATGTTCAAAAGATATGATCGACATATGAAAGATATATAATCTGCCAATTTAAATTCTTATGCATTTTGTGTCAGCATCAAGAGGAGTTGGTCCAAAAGGGGTACATACGTCACTTAGCTGTTTGGCGTTGATGGCGGCTTGAACCATAACGGGCGAATCCATCACTTGTGTGAACTTCACTGTGTCTGGATGTTGCCGGTAAGCTTTCTGAAAACCGTAAGATTGAAAAAGAATTTGTCACACATATAAGTACACTAAAAGAAGTATATGTGAATGTATTTTACTGCAAAGAAGTATTTCATCAGCTATGACCACTCACATCGGTACACTGCTGAAGCTTCTTCGTGGCTTCGTATTCAGGCGTGATTGTTTGAGGGAAGAAGCATCTAGTTTTTATGTCGTCATATTCAGCCTTATATAATTGCTGTAAGATAAAATATGCAGATTGTGAGGAAAGTACAATGAGGTATAAAAAAATCTGTATTGAGTAATTTGACTTAAAACCTGAAAGAAAAATGCGCAAGGACTTACCTCATTCTTCATTTCCTCAACTTTCTGACAGTGAAGCATATAGAGGTCCTCATAGCTGCCGATGTAGTGGCCCTTCACCTCATTGTCGTACTTTTCTTTGTAACGTGCCTTAAAGCATTGTGAAAAATGTAAGTATTTTTAAAAATGACTGGTTTATGATTAAAGAAAATTCTGAAACTCATAGAGGATTCTTACATCACTGAACTTTTTGAGTACAGAGTCCATCTGAAACTTGGGTGTGTCACAATAGTTGATGCTGAAACCCCTGGATTTCTCATAGTTGGCCTTATATACTTTCTGCAAAGGAGATGCAAAACAAATGATGAGCAGGAAAAAACACATGAAACTCTTGGTTTGTAACTGAAATAGGCAAAAATTCAAAAATACATAAACAGCGACAGAAACATTGTATGTACACAAAGTGGACTTGGGACTAACTGTAAAAAGCAAATAAGACTGGTATCTTGAATTAATTGAATCCCTTTTGACATCAGTTAACTGACTGTATGCAAGAGAGCACTGCAAGTGTCTTCCAGACGGTTTAATTAGCACCACTAATATTACAATCCACTTAGAGGCACTGCAAGTCAGAGACCATATATTACGCCCACAACCACCTCAATCATTTAAGCAGTCGCTGTATTCTTTAGTTAAGTGTCTAATAAGAGTAGCTGTCAAATTTATGCAAACATCTCTGGCTATACAATAAACACACAAGGAGACCAGCTATGCAAACTGAATATAGTAGTACTCATTTGAAGATGTTATAACTTGTTGTCCTCAAAATAAAAGATGTCTATTCAAAAAGAACAGCTGGGATTTTTTTTTAAATAAAAAGACCTTTCTTGACACCTACATCACTGAGGATGGTGCCAGCATATCTGAGCTGTCTCAGGAGAGGATTCTCTGTGGCGGGGAGCGTGTTGTAGTCACATTGTGCTTTTGTCTTCTCATAATCCTTCTTGTATTGGACCTAAGGACAGAAACAGATCAGTGTAAGTAAAAGGAGATTAAAGTGCACAGATGAGGTGTGTTCATGTAACAGTGGTGCAGTCGTGTAGTGTAACAAGAAATGTGTCCCTATAATTTCTTAAAATGTGTTTGCATTGTGTATGACTGTGTGTAGTGTGTGGGTGGATATGAGGTATACAGGAACTGAAAAGCCTCTTCACACAGTCTCATATATTGTTACAGCATGCTAGCAAAACTACACGCTGAATCTGTGCGGTGACAATGAACCAAATGTAGCTCTCACAGTCATGCAATGTGGGCACAATACACAGTGTCCCTGCGTCAGAGTGGACTCAGCCTGTTGACTCACACACTGCTCTGAGACATGGGTCAACTCCCTGTCGTGTCTTCCACATGAGATAGGACCTATAAAAACACTCTGATACCTTTGTGTTTGTTCCTGTTTGTGCACTCACCTCACTAGCAGCTATACGAGCCTTCTTGTTTGTGTCGTAAACAGGCGTGTCTGTTTGCATGAAATAAATTTGGTCTTTTTTATTCTCGTAATCTTGCGTGTATTTTCTCTGTAAAAAACAACAACAACAACAACAGTTAAACACAGAAAAATGACGTAACAGCAGAATTCAGAAAATCCGCATTCTCTGTAGGGTCTTACATCGCTGAGGTTGTCCATCGCCACCCTGGCAGTGGCCACGTCGAAATAGGGCGTCTCACACCATTGACCCCTCACGTTTTTATTGTAATCTTCCTTGTACTTAAGCTGTGGGGAACAAATAAGGAACAACATTAGAAGATTATTTTTTTAACAGTAGTCATCTTGTTGTAAAATAGAGGATACATGGATAACAGAAACTAAACTAATATCTCCATATATTCAATAAAACACAATAGGAATGACTAGAATCTCTATGATATGAACCTATAATTAGCCTCTTGCTTCCATTTTAGTGTGGCCGCTAATATCAGAGAGCAGGTGGCCAGTTATCCCGAGCAGTGGCTCCGGCCTTGTTGGTGGCCCTATTTTTGTGAGTGCACTGTACAAGGTACAAGTTTGAGCATCTAAAATATAATTTTCCTGTGCCACATTTAGGTTTATTGCTCTCCTGTGCTCACTTGTGATGACACATCCTGATGGAAAGAATATTACTTGACCTTTAAGAGAAACCAGAATGGACTTTTGTCTCCATAATCTAAATGACAGCCATAATGAAAGGGAGGGAACAACTTTAAGTTCAGATCCTGATCTTAACAGCGCCATAGAAGATGCACAGATAATGTTCGACAGTGGATTTTTGTAAGTACACTATTCAGTGTAGTTACAAATTGTACTTACATCACTGCGCTGATGGGCCACTCTCCTGGCCAGCTCCACCTCAGGAGGATCAGGCAAGGAGGTGTACTTGGCCTTGCGCTCGTCATGACCCTTCTTATAGTGAACCTGTGGGGGTTACACAAAGCAGGAGATAAAATTTATTGAGGTGGTTAATTCTCCAATATTAATATCTAACCTTAGTGTACAATTTGGCCTCTAAATTGACTGGCAGTTTCCCTACATCAGCAGAAAAGGTTAAACACAGTGAACACAAGAAGGGGAGGCACGAATGACAATTTTAATTGCTTTCATAGTGCGCGGAAATTGCTATGTATGATACATCTGACTCAGCACAAACAAATGGACCCTGAGAGGAAGAGAAAACTAAAATGGTGTTAAAAGTTGCATGCCTGAGTGATTGACACTGAATTGCAATCTACCAGCAAAGTCGGTGAGAAATAACTGCTCCGTTGGATTAAAATATAAAAGAGCACTAATGATTGACTCTGGAAATGTGGCTTAAAGTCAAACCATACCTGATTTTTGTGCTACAAAAAACAACACCAAATGACAGCTTAAATAAATAAACCTTATCCAGGTACAGCATAGTTTATGTGATGTCATATCTATGTATACATTGTAATAATATAAACTTCTTTTTAAAAAATATATTTAAAAACTGCTTAGAGATAACTGAGTCAGGTGAGAATGTGTGTGACCAGTGAACAGGTTCTTAACACATATTTTTTGTTATTGAAAGTAAATTTAGCTTACATCACTGAGGACCTCCTGAGCCTTAGCCACCCTGCGCAGCTCGGGGCTGTCGCTGTAAGGGTAGTACAGGGTCTTGTCTTCATCCCAGGCCTCCGTGTAAAGTTTCTGAACAAGGTGTAAAATCATTACTTGCTCCATGCATGTAAAACATTTCAACAGATGCTCCTTAAATTTAATTATACAATTAGATGGTGTTCAAATTCAGTGCTTGGGTGCCACATTGTACCTACTTTGCTATAGTTAGCAGCATTCTTCACAGCCAGAACCAGCTCAGGAGCATCGGGTGGCAGCAGGTACTTGTCCTTAGCCTCGTCCCACTTCTGTCTGTACAGAACCTGCAAGAGACAAACATTGATGTTAATCAGTCAGATTTCTCCTTATGTATTTTCAGACCTTTCTGTATTGGTGTAAATTCAGATACTTTACCTTGCTGATCAGCTCAGATACATGCTTGACGTGGGCGATCTCCCTGGCCTCACCATCATACATGCTGGTGGTGCGAGCCTTAATTCCCTCCATGCGGTATTTAACCTGATTGCGAGATGAGTTATTTCATATTACATACGACAACAGCAAGATCAAATCATTTACTGTCACACATAGCCTATTGATTGGCTACAGAATCTAATTTAATTTAAAGGCATTTTCCAGTTGAGGATTTAACCCCCCAAAAAATCTGTTATGTGTATGAAAGTTATATATTTAGAAGTTTCTTCCATGACATTCATCCCTGTTTACCTTAAAATTGCTGAGATGTAACTTTACATCCTTGGTGCTCGCGCTCACTATCCAACCTACAACACTGTGAAACTACTCTACGCTAGATGACAGCAGGTTGTAATACTGGAATAATTCAGCTACACATGTTCGAGCGCCCAAATAATGATACAGAAAGTCTCACTCTGCAAGTTCTTTAGTTCTTTAGGTTCTTTAGTTTTGTTACACATGAAATCTTGGAAGTCTGAATCTGTGATTTTAAAACTCATTTTAAAAGTCATTGGCTCACTCTAGTTTTAAGGAGGAAATGCTCAGCTATGGTGTTGACAACTTTTTTTTCTCTCACTGTATGTCTTCTAGCATATAAGAACACCATATGGATATGTTCACACGGTAAAACACTTCCTTTTCACCAGAGGGGGAGTCAAACCAGTAATCTTCTATTCAAATAAGCGTCTCATCCTTAAACTTTGGGTGAAACTATGACCGCAGTCCTCAGCAGTACCTCACTAAGCTGCTCCTGGGCCTTCCTGATACGAATCAGTTCAGGGGTGTCAGCGATGAAGGCAGGAGGCGTCCCTCTGGACATGTCATAAGCCTGGCGGTACTTATTCTGTCAAGGACAATGACGATTGAATACAGTATAACAGTCATGACATAAAAGGCAGGACAACCAATAAAAAGATCACATATAAAGCAAAAGTGAATTAATGTAAATCAAAACTATTTTTGAATGGAAAGGGATAACTGGATTCATTTACACATAATAGTGGGTAAAGTTTGTTATTGATTTTTGGCCTAAAACTTGTGTCTTACGTGGCTGTACTGCTCCAGCATCTTCTGGCTGTGGGCCAGGTATGGAGTCATGAACTTGGAAGTGTCCACCTTGACCTTCTTCCTGACTTTCCTGGTGGGCAACCCAGACTGAGAGGAGGACAGAGGGGAATACAATTACCTATCCAACTGACAAACAGACTTAAATGCATTGATTACAGGAAACACACTGGCCAGGAAGTGAAACTACATCCACAAAGAGAAAGGGCTTACTGATACTTAAACAAAACAGATTATTTAAGCCATATTAGAACTGTAATGGAAAATTGTTGATTGACTAATGATTTGACAATGTCAAACTGAAGAAAGAGCTTCTCACCAAACTGATATAATTTGTGTGAGTCTGCTATAGGCTCATTGCTCTAATTACTCACCTTCAATCACTGAAGTGTTTCAAGCCAATATTTATTCAGCGCTAATTTATTTTACATGTAGGTCAGTGAGTCAGAATAATGGAATTATTATGATGTGCTAAGATCATGCTGAATGAAGGGTGACTGAAGGACAGAACAATCCAAGACAAGCAAAAGAGAAGCGTTGAATACACAGTAGCACCTACTATATCTATGAGCGCCTTGTGCTGCATGCGGTGTCAGGCTCAGCAACATATATTCATAAGGTTTACAGTACTGTATCTCACATATTGCCCAGTAAAGCCACAAAGGGACAAAGGCACATTACAAAAAGCCACCAACTGCCCCAAAAAGCAGCCATTTCTTCTTGGAGGTCACATTAAAATTAGCAGAGTTTTAACTGATTTACTATCTTAAAACAGATTGTGAGTACACTCTTGTGCAGTATTACTTAAATGCTACATGATTATGAACTTTATCACCTTACAATAATTGCATTACTTCTAAGTTGAGCAGTAGGGCATTTGTTCATATGCAAAATAAAAAAAATAACAGTTTCAAGTCAGGAGACATCATGGCCAGGTCATCAGTTTTCAATATTTTCTTCTTTTGAAACTGTTGTGTAATTTTGGCAGTGTGCTTTGAATCATTGTCATACTAGAATATTCTTCATCTGCCAACCTTCTGCAGACTGGGTATCATCTTGTCAGCCAGTACTTCGGTATATCCACAGGTATGTATGGTGCCATCTATAAATATCATTCCCAAAAGGTTTTGCAAATATGGACCCCCATATGATCACACTCCTCATACCATGCTTCACTGTCAGGGCTGTGTATTCACTGTGGTAGTTCTAACCAAGTTTACGTCAAACATGCGGGACCCCATGTGAGCCAAACAAATTTATCTTGGTCTCATCTCAACAAAGACAATGCTCTCACTGTTCTTTAGGTTTCTTGTCATGTTCTTTCGCAAAGGTTCATCTTGTAATTTTGTGCCACAGAGCAAGCAAGAGTTTTTTATGGTGGTTGAGTAAGATGTTTACATTATGCACAGTTCTTCTCACTGTCTGACCCGTCATAGTAACCATGATTTCCACTGATAACCTCTATGCCAAGCCTGAAGCATCTGTCTATCTGTTTTTCAGAGCTAGATTGTGCAACTAGCAAATTGTCAATGGCGCTGACACAGGAAGATGACCTCGAATTTGTTCTTTACCTCCTGATTACCACCCCAACTGTGTTTCCACAGATTTTTCATTGGTCATTGATCTTCTTAAATCATTCTTCAACTTTTTGAAGTCTGACCATGACATTTTGCAGATTTTGGAGCAATTCTTTTCTGTGTGAAGCCATGATGCAGATACACAGACACACATAGCCCCTTGTCCAGTCTAGTCCCTGTTTTCCATATAGTACATTTAAGACAACAGCCATTGTGTGAATGTGCTTTTCAGTAAAAAGGATTATGACTGGCATGACAAAATAACTTAACAAGTTAGGATACTGGAGTTGAGACCCTACAATGGGATTTATGGTGTAATTTTACCAGCGTAATTTAACATTTTAGGAATGAAACCCTACAAAATACATATATAAAACTTTACCTTACTACAATACATATTAGGCCTAAGACAGTACAGTGTTATTAATTATGTAGAAAAACTTAATTAATGTAATAATGCAGTTAAGACCCTATGGTATTATAAATTACAGAACTTTATGTAATTCATATAAATATCAAGGCTAAGATCAAACAACATGACTAATTATGGAGATTAACCTGACAAAATTAGACAAAACTGAGAAAGTTCTGGTGTCTGTTGATCTTTTTATACCCTGTTAATGCAGTTAGACTCATTAGAGATCACAGGTATACTCACTTTAGTTACAGTTATCACAGGTTTTCTAAAAAGTAACTAAACAATTAACTAAAGTATTTGGTTTGTTCATAGGAGGAAATACTCAACTTGTCAACTTAGACTTCATGCAATTATTGAGAGGAGATACAATTTAAAAATATGTAACATTTAAGAAATATTGTACAGAGTTGTACTTACGTCAATAATTTTAACTGTACTCTGGCAAAACAATTTCCTTCGGGATGAATAAAGTTTATCTTTATCTTTATCTTTATCTTAATAAAATTCTACATACCTATCAATACCAAAGAGACTATGCACTCAATGAAATAAGACAGCAGATTATCCATACAGGCATGCAGACAAGGAGGGGAAGGCATCATAAGACATGGGAGACAATGGGACACAGGGCTTTTCTGCCCTGCATTAACTACTGTGCCTTGGTAGAAGGTGCTTTACCTGAAGGAACTGACTCGTGCCAGTGACAGACGATCTTATCTGCTCAACATATTACAAATATAGGACACACTCTGGGTTTTTAAAACCAGAACACGTTATGGGAGAAACAGCACAGTACTTTTCGGATTGAGGGTGATTTTTCCAAAGCTCTGGTATTCATCTATTACTGTCGCTGACACTTCCAGTAGGAAAACCCTCAACAATGCATCACATTAGTCGCTATTCTACTAAATGCCATCAAACCGTCCATCAATTCCACAGAATCTGAGTTTTGTCATCGGGGGTTTTTGTTGTAACTTGCGATAAACTGATTAACTCCCAACTCAATTAGAGTCACAGAATGAATGGTAAGATCCCCAGCGGTGGATACAGTGTGATGTAATTGTGACTGCAGTCTAATTAATCTAGGATCATACAGAGGATAAAGAGTCATTAATATCCTCAGCGCTATGTAAGCCTGACCGCTCCAAATCTTTGATCCTCTAACCAAGTCTAAAAACACCAGGCACTCACATGACAGTATTTCTATTCTTATTTGTCATTTCATACACCACTGTTGCTGTTATCAGTTGCTACAGCACAAAGCAGTACACAAAGTGTTTAAACAGCTTTGTAATCTCTACATCTGTTCACAAACAGCGCTCATGGGTTTAAAGGATTCGTTCACCCAAATATCTAAATCTTATTTTCCCCACTTAGGTCTATATTGGCATCTATCCATGCAGGTGGTTTTTGGTTTTATTTTCTCAGGAGGATGGAATTTAGTTTGTGGTGCTCACAACATTAAAAAAAAGACATTCAAAAATAATCAACACAAGCTTATCTTTCTGGAAACAGTGTCCTGGATGCCATGAATTATGCATTCACAATTATTGACCTGGCCAGTTATTGAATCTGATGTTCACTATTTTTCTGATTATCAGTATGTTGTGTTTTTAAACCAGTGATCACTGAAATAAATTTGTTAAATAAATAAAATGCACTATTTTGGCTTTGATGTAACCACCTTTAGTCAATCTATGGTCTTTAACATTATTCCACCCACAGTACTATCTGATTGGTTAACATTACTATCAATGTCCTGCCAACACTGAGGGATAAATTGTAAAAAGTTTATTTCAATAAAGAATATTTAGTACATAAGTAAACAAAACATTTTAATAGAAGTTTTATGATGAAGTTTGTGTTATTCTAAATTTTGACACCAAGATTTTTTGATTCAAATACATATCAGTTAGCAGTCTCCTTGTTTACTAACAATATCATATCAGTGCTGAAAAGCAATTCAATCGATCCCTACTCTGAATAATCCACAGCCTGCTTGTATTGAAAGTTTTCTCTAGCACAGAAATAGTCTCTGAAAACTGTTCAAAACGTGTTAAACTACACAATTTCACTTACATCTATTATACTGGAATGCAGACGGTTATCTTCACACTTGTGTAAATGAAAACATATGCACAAGTTGCATGGATAGACACTATTCGAGGTATGGTTTGGTATTAGGATGAACTAAACTCTTAAGAGCAAAACGGTATTTTCTAGTGAAGCAACTCAGATTACAGCAACTGACAGAGCTCCTACATACTGCTCCATGAATAGCACCTATAAATTGCAGCCCACCTGAAATAAACTTCCCCTTTCTTAGGAAGCAACACAGTGTAACATTTACAATCACAGGAGTGCTACCTGGAGACTTTAGGTGCCAACCATACTTCCTTAAAATCTACCTGAATCTAGGAATAACCAGAGCTGAGAGAAAGAACATCTCAATCATTTTAAACAACATTTGTAAGAGGCTTCAATTATCTGAATCTATGAGACAGGAGAGAACCATAAGTGTAGACAAAACTCTACAATTTGTTACAATAATCCCTAAAATGCAGAAACAAATCTGTACAATGCATGTTTTTCCAGGCAACCACCTCCCCTGACCAAATTCCTTGCACTGTGACGTTAACAGTGTGATTTACAGCACAGTGACTCTTCTCATTTTCTCCTCTCTCTCTCTCTCTCTCTCTGACTGGCTTACTTTCTCTCCCTTTACTCCTTCCTCCTCTCCATCTCTCTGCCAAAGTGCTGTAGACGTCCATTTCTAAATTTGTCTGAATGCCAGACAGAGAACTCTACACTCCGCCCCTTCATGACCCCAGAAGTTAAGTCATTTTTTAAGTTAGGAGAAAGAAAATCCTGGAGGTTATAATGATTTAAGCTCACTAACTAGTGAAACAAAACAAAAAAACTTCAGAATAACTACACTGTCTAAATCCTTGTGATGGTGTTTTTAATGATATACTTACTGTTATATATAAACTGAATAGCACTATGTTTCTCCCCATTCTATAAATCAAATAAGAAGCCGTCTTACTTCTCTTTGAAAACAATGCAATTTTTCTCCACAGTATAGATGAAAGTGCTAGTGAAATCAGAGTGTATTGACTTTTAACCATTTGTCCCACATCCCAAACGATTTACATCTTTGCAATAAAGATGGTAAATCTATTTGAAACTGTTGATATGTTATATGGGAGGTAAACGATTAAAAATAAATAAATAAATAAAAAAAGATTGCTTGGTATGATTAGGTAATATTGTGACAGCCATCATTCAGACTCCCCTATAAGATATCAGCAATATTACGCACAAACAAATACGAGGCCAACTTTAATCCTATTTCACCAGGAAATGCGAGATTAAGTGTTAGCCTTCTGTTTTCACTCTTCCATCGGACACTGAAATGGAGACGTTGAACAGAACAATATTTCTCACACAAAATGGGCTCTAAATGCAGAAAATATCAACTTTTGAGGTTTGTTAACATAATCTGGAGAAAAAACATGACTGGAAATTGGTGATTAACACTAAATGGCATGATTGGTGTGAAATGTAATAAAGAATCTCAAAAGGTCATTTAAGGCAAAAGACAAAATAGTATCTTCCAGAAACTGGCACACCCCCAGAATGTATGTAATCTTATCTTAGCACCATCTATGCTACACGGGAAGGATACGATCGTAATTTGGGTATCGCTACATAATTGAAAAATGTATTCATCCAAAGGTTAGATATGTTGGAGATAGCTGAACGGCTGCAACAACGTTCAAGTTAAGTGAATGTTGTACAGCCATATACAGATGTCTGTGGAATAAAAATGACTTTATCGGACAATTGTGTAATGGTTACATCACTCGACTCCATTTTTCATGAAGGCACAAGTCCAGGTAAAGGTATGTTCGCATTTAAAAGAACAGCAGTAAATTACAATTTGATTTACAGTGTAATCTAGGACTTAAAACCCATTAGAAGGTGTCCATCTGAAACATAACACCAACAGACATGGATGCCCTGTTCCATGAACTGCTGACTATAAGGGGTATCGTCACTAGTCTAACTATTCATAGGGCTTCTTGCTAGACCTGTAGATCCAGCATAGTCTCTTGCCTCTGACTTAAATGAAATCAAGTTTTAATCACATTAAGGCTGAAAACCATAAAACCTAACTGAGTGTGGTAGGGGGAAATGAAGAAAAGCTGTATTTACAATTAAAGCGCACAACTAAGTGAGAAGACGTCCACTAACCTCGTCAAGCTCCTCCTCCTCCTCCTCCTCCCCAAGCTCATCAAAATCTTCAGTATCCGCCATTTTGGGCCGGTTTTAGAAGCTCTACAAAAAACACAGATTACATTTTCAGGCACTCATTATTGAAGCTCTGAATGGGTGACATTTGGCACATCTAAAGGGGAAGCATACAGTGTTCTGCATGTTCTATCAGTAGCATCAAGTCAAAGTCTCAAACAGCATAAACTGGTACTTGGACAGGAGATCAAAGGATAATGTGCAGCAGGGATATTTTAGGATGCTCCCTGCCATCCCCCTGTTGAACTCAATTACCTTATTTTTTTTAAAAAAAGGAATAAACAGCAAACACATGCTCGAAAAACATAATAATAGCACAATGATGTTCAACCAATGTGCTTGGCATACCAGCAAAAGATTCTCGCAGTATATCCTGACAGTAAGGAAGCCTCACTTGCCATCCACTAGGGTCTCAACCTGACTCCGACTTTGTGATTTGCCCCAGTCCTAAACGAGATAATAAAATGTGTGAAACACCTTTACAAAAGTGTATGTCAGTTATCACACGGGGAGAAGAGCAGATTAGGAAGGTGAGGCATTATAATAGGCCTCTGGATGTGTGACAGTCACCCCTCCTCTCTTGCATGCCACACCACAGCTCAAAGAACTGTGCCTCCTGGCTGAAGCTTGGCGACAGCTGCCCAACAGTGCTTCAGCTATTTGACATGTAAGCTAATGCCACGGCCTGATTGGTTGACTCTGTTTAGCAAATGGAGATGCAATGCCTTCTGAGGCTGCAGGTTAAATATAGGATGGCACACTAACTACCTTTTTTAGCACTTGATTGCCCTCTCTTTAAATTAAAATATACATTTATCTGTTAAACAAAAAGTGAAAGAGGCAGAGCAATTGAGGTAGAAGGACAAAATAGCCAGACAGGTGCTAAGACTTTGGAAAGAAGACAAAGTGGCCAGGCTGCTGCTGCTGCTGCTGCTGCTGCAACTTCAGATACATCCAAAGGTGGGCCTGGTGTGATCTTGCTTGAGTCTTGCAGTTCTGGATTGTTTGGTTACTCCTTCAATGTGCAACACAGTGTTCTCAAATCCTTATTCCTCAATCAGCGCCTCCTCAATCCAGATGGCAGCAGGAGATGGAAACAATGGATGTCCAAGCCGATGGAAAGCCATGCAGGTTGTAGAAAAACATGGATATGTGGGGTTTTATCCTTTCCTTTGCTTACCAGTTATGTTAAAGTTTAATGGTCTCCCAAGCCGCCAAAGCCTCCCCAGCTTCCCTCCAGAGAAACGCTGGGCGACAGCACACAGCTGCGGTTTCTACCCAGGTTATCATGTGGCTGACGCAGCCAATCACAGGCCAGCGCTCTCATGTTTCAAACTCTAAATATACCTAGGAGCACCTGTTGAGGCTAATGCATCAGCGGTACAGTTATGAGGAAGGCAGTGGGGTGAGTGGTGGGGTCTAAAGAACACAAAAGTAAACCCACACTACAACAGTACCACCCAGTGTGGATGGTTTAGTGACAGATGTGATGTTGACAAGAGCAAATGTTATTGTTTTTTCTGTAATAGATTTGGAAATAGGTATGATTACAGATGAGAATATGAGTATGAGGAGAAGCCTAGCTTAAGGCCCAGCACGGCTGCGACTGTCAGATCTGTTGAGGTCATCTGTCAGCTGACCCAGAGCTGGCTACGTCCCGTCAAGAACCAGGTCAACATCAATCTGAGACAAGACAAGAAACAATATGCCACTGTAACTGTGAACCACAAATGAATAGCTACTCAATGTGACTGTAGCTGAAAAAAGATTAGTCTGATAAATCACCAGTGTTCCCTGGAATGAGGACGAGCCTGTAAACAAATCATGAGTCATCCTATGCAAGTCATGACAATTGTTTTTGGAATAAAGATTGAAGACATCTGACATGATTCCTTTTAGATCACTGAGAGACAATTTACTGTGGATACTCCTATACATTTTATGGTGTCTCTCCTCATGTGAAAACACCTTAAAATACTGTTTTTCTCTTACATTTCACCTGAAGTGGCTTTAAGGTTGTTAAAAATCAACTTAATCTTCACTGTCTGAACGTATTGCCTTTTACTGGGGGACACCAGTTTTCTCTTTAATAACTGATTCATATGTTTGCATCTGAGCAACAGCTTCCAATGAAAGGAATATCAACACACTATCTTTGGATTTAAACCCAAGTTTCTGTTTTTTAATTAAATGGAAACATTCTTTGAATCTAAAATATTCACCTTTATTAGCATTTTCATCTTTTAAATGAATCCTAATGCATCCTAAGTATTTACATAATTTTATGTACATTTCACCAACTTTCAACCTGACATACTTCATGTGTTTGGAAACTTTAGGATGTGTACTAGAATTTTAGGGTTTCTCTTTGGTGGTTTGAATGAGGTTTGGATGTACTGTACAGGTATGAACTAAGCCAAGCACTACTTATTAGGTTTAAAATAGAATGTAAGTAATATGGCTGCCATTATCCGGTAATCGCCACATGCTCTCCTGTGTTTCTTCTTGTCTCTTATATTTTCCTCATTGTGTCATAAGTAATTGACACCCAGGTCAAAAATAAAGCAGATTTTCACATTTCAAAGTGGTGGAGGTGACAGCTACTCAATGTTCACACAATTTAAGTGCATGAAAAGCATTTACATTTTATAAATACATCAATAACTATTTCTAGATAACATACTGTACACCATAAAGCTGAGGTTCAGCTACTGATTAAATTTAACAGAACTTTACTGAAAACACAAAGAAGACGGAGAAAACAAGTATGTTTTCTCTTCAAATGACGTACATCTATCTCTCTGGCATGTTTCATCTTTACTCTCACTCTTTGCCAGCAGCAGGGTGCTACCCCGGGACCAAGATGGACAGCAGCAGCTGAATGTCTCGCTCCGTCTGTCCCTCTCCTGAGACTGGTAACAGGCCTCCATTCGGTGATGCACTGAATAACTGCTGCTTGGTCCTCATTAGCAGCATCATTGCAGTCCTGATCTCATCTAATCTGCAAAACTAAAAAAAGTAGCCGAGTTTTAAAGGGTGAGTTGACCTAAACTGAGACTAGGCTTTTAAAGAAATACTATTTTCACACTTGCCTTGTGGTTGATTATGAAGTTTTAACATATTTTCACAACCGTCAGACTTTTTAGCATAGAAATAGAAAGTCGTGGTAACAATCATTGCAAATTTTAAACGTCTGACACTCAGGTTTCAGTTTTATGTGCTCAAGTTTACAATTATCCATTTGAGAGATAACTTACTTAACCAAAATGGGGGAAGGGGTATTCTGTTTGTGACCACACTGCATAAAGGGACATTCAAAATGTGAAACAGTAACACACTCCTCAAGGTACAAAGGCCCAGTTGCATTATTGAAATCTCACTGTCAATAATTTCACTTCAAATAATAAAAGAAGGTCTTTTGAGTTGATGCTTCTCTAAATTTTTGTACGCTATGGAAACATTGTGTGCAATATTTGAAATGTTGAGCGGTATCACAGCTCTTTAATGAGTCTAGCAGTCAAGAGAATGACCTCCCAATGCCAAAGACACCCAGAGAGGGGGGCTGCACGATGCTTAGTCACTGGAAAAAATGACTGATGACCAGAGAGATCAGAACACAACAGCTGCAGGGAAGACAACCACAACACAAACACAGCCAACTGTAAATATTAGCCCACCAACACCTAAGAAAACGATGGATTTTAGTGACGTAAGAAGCCTAAAATTAAACCAACTGGTCTCTCATGGTGTGACTTTGCAGGAACAGGATAGGTTGTTGTTTCCAGATGAAGATACACATCTGCTCTAACCTTTCTAACACTAAAAGAAGGGAGTGATGTCCTGGGTTGGCTAGTACTTGCTAAGCATGTATTGGACCTGCACAAACACGATGTCATTTCCAAACGCATCTTTGTGGTGACACATCACTGATACATCACTCAAAATAAACTGAGGACACACAGGTCTCCAATTCTGCCCTGTGGATTCTTGGCAAATAGATACAAAATTGTAGTATTTCAAAAAAATCATTACAAGTATTTATTTTAGGTTTTGGCATTTTGTTGAGAGGGAATTATTTGGGTTTGACTTACCTGCTACAACAACTTCACAACAGTAAAGCCAACTTCTAAAAACAACTGACAATGTTTCAATTGAAGATGAAACCTTGTCAGACCAGAGCTTTAAGAACAATGACATACCTAACACATCTTTTCAAACATGCACATCAATAAATACAGAACCGATTTTGAATAGGTGGGAGAAAAATTAAAGACTACACAAAATCTGACCGTAAAAGTGCTACCATAAGGTCCCGTTCCTGGAAATTTCCCAGCACTTTTACACATATATCATGGTCTTTTCCTCAGCTCAGTTTTCCTGTGAGGCCATGATGTTAACGCAGAAGGTTTGTGTTAAACTAGTAAGAGCTGGTGGTAACTCATTTGTATTTCCAACGTTCTAAAGAAGCTACACTGTAGATCGTTTTGCCTATGAGCTAAATCTGAAAAAGTAGAGTTGGTTGATTTGAAAAAGAAAAAAAATCAGTGGGCTTGGTGCTTCTTGTGATCATTCTATACATTATGCATGTTGAAGTAGAAAATATTCAGTAATGCTTCAATTCACAGCAAAACAGAAAGCTTAAAGTTAAAGACATTTTTTTTTTAAAAATCATGCTGTTAAAGGTGTCTTTAGGCATGATGTTACATAAGGCAAAATGCAGGGAAGCAAGTTGTTACAGAAGGATAATCACAAGTCAAAGTTTTATTGTGGTTGATGGAAGGGCTGTTTGCTGACTTTGTAAAAAGGGACTGCCTCACAGCGACATTACCATGACAACAGATCTGCCGCGGAGGAGTCAAGCCTACAAACGAAGTGAGGCAGTGGAGGCATCAGAATACAAACTCTAAAACAGAGTTTGACTTTGGTTTCAGTTTGCTGCTCATTCATTTAAACTTGACCTCCTTTGAATGCAACAACTCTGCTACACAAGTCCTTACTATTCTGCACTCAACACTCACTGTGGGCTGCTTACATTTTGGGCCTGGTCTCTTCTTCTCTTCCTGAATCCCTCTTACTCTATGGACTCTATGGACTCTACTTCTGTAGCTGCTCATCATGCTCCCTGAAAAGCATCAGGACCCACGAGCTCATGTGACACATTCTGCTCCCTAAAGAACTAAAAAAAGAATAACTTAGATACACAAAACTCAATATAGTTGTGGCTATAGAAGTCAATCGTAAAGAAGAAATCTAGTGAGTCACCTGAAAGAAACACTCATTCAAGACACAATGCAATTCACCTGAAACAGATAAAAACACTTTATTTCAGTGATTATTCATAGGGACTGAAAGGAAGAGGGCATATTGTGATTTTACCCTCCCGTCTGCATTTTTCAGTCACCATTTGAACATTCTGCTGCAGGCACCAAGTTAAAAGAGAATACTGGACTGTACACACAGGGGGGGCAATAAAAACCACCACAGCCAGTCCGGCAATACTGCAAGGCCACCGTGGGCTAGACTCACACACAGCTGGAGAATAAGTCCATGTACAGTTCCACGTCAGACACTCCGCTGACCTCTGTGTTTTGCTGAAAGGAAAACCGTGCAGAAATTTCAGTTTAAATAATTTGAGTCTTTGTTGTCCGATGTCCTTGTGAAAAGGTCAAGTTTTTTTTTTTGTTCTCAGTTCAGACGTCTTTTGTAAAATAAATTATTACAGAAGAATAGAATGTCCGGGCAGCTTCTGCCCACATCGGCTCCACAGGAAAGAGGAGGGGGGGCCGTCCATCAACTGACCCCAACCCCATTCTCAAGTCTGGAGGCAGGAAAAAAAAAAAAAAAAAAAAAACGACAGAAAGGGTGCACTCCTAATCAAAGCCATCAAGGTCATCATCTCACACGAAGCCGTGACATCATCCACTCCAGACCCTGGCACAACCTGGAGGGGAACGAGAAGGTGGGAATGCCGTGGAGGAACGGGGATGTGGAAGAGAGCGGGATAAAATGAAGACAAACAAGCATTAAAAACCAAAACTCTGTATGCATACTGTAATACAACAAAGGTTAAAGCCACACATTCATTCATTTTGCGTATACATGGAAGCTACTTGTAAATACAGTTCTTACCCCTCCCCAGTGAGGGCGCAACAGGCTTGGATGTGCCACTGGTGGTCTTTGACAGAGGTAAGCTGGAGGCTCTGGGAGATCTCAGCCACAGACATGCAACCTTTCACGTCCTGCTTGTTGGCAAAGATCAACAGTCCTGCCTTTCTCAAGTCCTGCAGGGCAGAGAAGAGGAATCACAAGAAGACAGGGTAAGAAAATGTAGATTTTTTTTATTTCAAAGACATATGATGGCATAATGTATGAGAACAGACATCCCTTTGACATTTTCTGCAAAATTATATCTTTGAAGAGTTTGAGTTGAAGGGGTCCATCGCTAAAGCTGAGGGTTTTACTTCCACAATGTTTGAAAAAAATCTAAAATCTAGGGTGCCCCAGTAGCTCAACCAGATAAGACGCCGCCCCACAAACAAGGGCTATAGTCTCTGATGCAGCGGTCGTGGGATCTACTCCCGTCCACGGCCATTTGCTGCAGATCTTTCCCCATTCTTCCCTCCCTTTTCCTGTCTCTCTCCACTGCTCTGATCAATAAAGGCAAAATGAAAAATGAGTTTTTTAAAAATAAAAACTAAAATCTGCACCAGAAAACATCCCATTTCAGATCGCTTGTTAACAGCATTAGTCTTTCACATTAAGATTTGTTGATACATGTGAATGTCAGGCAGTGGAATTTGTAGATGTGGCCACCTGTTTTTACATTTACATGATGCCCTGTGACTTCAATTTTCAAATAAGTCTTCATCCTAAAGACTGCTTCAAAGTAGAATCATACAACTTACTCAACACTTAGCATTACTTGTGTTTGTCCATTTGTTTAACTGTTATGCAAATCCCAAAGCAAGTCCAAATCAATTAGATATGTCCCTTTATTTAATTTAAACCACAAAATATGAACCAAGGAGGATGTCCTCAGTGGACTGAATAAGCTTACTTAAATAAACAAACTTCTGTGGAGTTAGTGGTTTCCCTTTCTTTGTCATTCATTGAGCACAATGTTTTTACTTTCACATTGTTGGGTAAATTCACTTTTGCTTTGTGTATCGAAAGCAAAATTTGAGAACATTCTTCTTAACAAATTAGAAACCAGCGTGTAGGATTTGGGGGCTCATACATACATAGAAATGGAAAACACTATTCACAGTTGTGTTTTCATTAGTGTATTATCATCTTCATTATCACTGAAGTAACACAGGGAGAGGGTTCTCATCCACAGAGTCCTGCAGCAGCCCAGAACACATGAAGCAAACACGGGCTAAAGAAGGCATTTCCTGTTTTTTGTTGAAGTGGCAGCCACCATAGCTTCTCCTACACACTTAGAAACTGAGAGACATTCAGTTGGTTGACACTAGCAACCTCACCACTAAATACAACTAAATCCTACACACTGGTCCTTAAAATAAACATGCATTTCCTGACTTAAGCTTTTAAAAAATTAGCACAGATGCTTGTTTAAGTGCTGTTTGTCATGCTAAAAGCTGTAGATTGGAATCCAGTTAATAACATATGCCCTTTTAAAGCAATATTTCTCACTGAAACTTAAGAAAATTCAAAACATGCAATTTTCTATTATGTGTTGACATTACATGTCATTTGTCAAACACCAGAACAAGATTTATATTAAAAAAGATGATTGTTATATATGAATTGCCAATCATAAACGTGAAAGCACGTAACAAAAATACTAAAATCATGTAATAACATGCAGTATTTCTGATACTCACTTCATGTGCTAGCATTCTGTAGAGTTCTTCTTTGGTCACAGAGATCCTTTCTCTGTCTGTACTGTCAACCACCACAATTACAAACTGCCGAGGAAAGACAATAAAGAAAGAAATAAAGGGCAATTAATAAAAGAACACTGCATCTCAGCCTTGCCAAACCACAGGCACAGCCCCATATATCCAGCCATATAACTGCAATATAATGGGTTCATTCAGTTTCTGCAGATCTTCTCAATTATTTAGAAATTGATGTAGAATGATATATCGTGGTATGTGGTGCAGTATATGGTGCAGTGACACTGTAACTATAGCCTAAGTAATATTTGGGTCTTGTCCACATCATTACAGAAATTTGAGAAAATAAACATTTTCTTCTCCTTTTCAGAGATCTGATATTTTTTCTTCCTTCCAAAGTGAAGATTTTTAAAAACTCAGGTGTGTGTGTGTGTGTGTGTGTGTGTGTGTCTGTGTAAACATGTAAAACAGCAAGTAATATTGAAGTCAAATCTTAAACACTGATGACTGTTTTATGTGATGAGCAAGTGCCTGAAGCAACAATAACAGACATAAATACATATACTGATGTCTTTACATGTGGTTAGCACTAGTGGTTACAGGTTTATAACCTAACTTGTCATTGCTGCACCACTTCACCAGCACACAAAAACCTCTGCTTCTGCTGTGCCCAATATTACTTGGTCTAAAGCAGCGGTCCCCAACCACCAGGCCGCGGACCGGTACCAGGCCACACAGAAAGGGCCACATTTTATTGTTTTATTTTTATTTTCAGTGCAGTCTACAGGGTGTTTTACTTTGAAAAAGTGCTAGATCGTCTTCCCGTCACTTCTGACTATGCTTGTTTCCTGCACTTGACTGTCAGTTTTCATGCTCGGCCGTTAAACGAAGCCGTCAGTCTAACCGCTGCCGCAATGTATAAAAAAAACAAATGTCTCCGGAAAGCTTCTTTGGAAAGTGAGAGAGACTCAATGCTGAGACAGAAGAACAACTAAACACATATTTAGCAACTAAGTTTATTTGTTTGTAAAACTTTTTAATAGAAAAAATATTATTTTTTGTTGTGTGCCATGACCGGTCCGTAGTAAAAATTCTTACATAAAACCGGTCTGTAGCGCAAAAAAGGTTGGGGACCGCTGGTCTAAAGCATCCTTGGTTTAGAGTTCACAGAAATGGTGGAAAGATTATTAGGACGTTTGCAGGTGTTCTAGCAGTCTCATTTGTGTGAAGATATTTTGTAAAATGTTGTGTGGACAGAATTGGAGGGGGGGATATCTGTCTATAAAATTACCCATACTGGTGGGTACAAGGCAGAAGGTTTAATATATATATGTTATAAAAGAATACGTTATTAATGCTAAAAGAAATCTTTTTAAGCCTGAACACCTAATGTAAAGAAACAACGTTAAACCATGATTGGTATCAACATACTTACTGAGCAGGACCTTTTACAGTTGAAAAATTAAACAGTCAGTGTTCTCAACATCAGACTTATGTTTTACCTTTACTGCAACGTGTCATTACTTACTAGCCAGCATATTCGCAAATACAATAACAATAAAAAAAATTAATAAAAGCTGATAATTCAGACTGGCCAATTTACCAGTCTTGCTACAATTCAAACAGTTCTTTGATTGTAATTATTCGCAGTGAACCATTATAACCTTTATTACCTCTGTGTTCGTGTAGTACGTATTCCACGATGACCTAAGAGATTCCTGGCCCCCAATGTCCCACATAAGAAAATGAGTGTTGTTGACGACAATCTCCTCCACGTTGCTCCCAATCGTAGGGGAAGTGTGCACAACCTCATTCATTGAACTAGAAAATACAAAATAGAAAACAATCTCTTTATATGTTACAGGTGACACAAGCAAAAGTCACAAAATGACCACTTCTTATGAATAACATGGATTGCAAAAATTGTGGGACGTAAAAGGAAGCTTACTGAAAGTGCCACATGTGGATACTTACAATTGGTAAAGAATTGTGGTCTTGCCAGCATTGTCCAGGCCCACAATAATAACTTTGTGCTCTGAAAGGCAATACAGACACAAAGAATTCACAGATCAACAGTGACATCAAGATGTGGGTTAACTGCTAAGGACTGACTGATCTATCACTCTTATGTAAACCCAGCCAAGTAATCTGTTTAAAAGATGTCTTTTGATGTGGAACTGCACTGACAGATCCAAACAACAGCCTTGTTTGTGTTCAGCACTATCCTTTGGTACCAAATCGTGTAGCTTCACACGTCTAGCATCACTGGGACATTGTGGTGCTGTGAACAGTGTACTTTCACAGATGAGTTAGTGGGTGGTCTTAAGCAAGCTTGTACTATCGGGCCGAAAGTAGCAGCAGCGGTGGAGATGGCACACAGAGTGTCTGTCTAACACACAAAGCGGCTTTACCTGTGAAACAGACAAACAAGATGTGACAACTACGATCGATTGTATTCTTGCTGTTGATACGCTGAAGTGGCAAGACAATAGTAAGATGTTCTATAGTAAGCACAAAGAAAAGAAAAAAAAGACGGCACCGCATGTGGGATCAAACTGCTGGTTGCTTTTCTATAAATCTTTTTTTTCCTGATATAATACCCTGCTTCAAGCAACAACAGCACTGAGGGCTCTTTTAATGTCTTGAACCTAATGCAGTTGCTATGTTTCAGGTCCTGTGATAAGAGAGAGAGACTTAAAGACAGAAGAGGAACAAACACTGGTTGGTATTATTAGTTATGGCCAAATGGGTAATCAAGAGAAGTAGAGCATGACGGCATGGTATCTAACCCACACTCTACCTACACTGCTCTGCTTTTTTACATGTATTTAAGAACAGCTTATCAGAATAATCGGCATGTTTGGTCTATGGAAAAGCAGAGCATCACACAACAAACACACAAATTCATGCACACCAGGGATGTATTTGGTCTTCTGCTGATGTGAGATTACAGGGCAAAGGCTCCAAGTGTCTTTTAGGTATTGTGCTAAAACTCTTTCAGGTTGAAAATACATCAAATTACTGCTTTCAAGACGAAATAATAAATGCATTTAAATTACACTTTTTCACAGCTATGAAATCCATACATCAAACCAAACATTTAATTTACAATTATAGTATTATCTTCATAATGTAAAACCCTAAGCATGTAAGCACTGTCGACTGTAGACTCTTTTATGTTCAACAACACAAAACATATAGAGATCACTTCACTCTTTTTAAACTGACATTGGAGATTAATAACAGTAAATGTACAATAATTTATATGTGCCTTGTAATTCCTAAGTGGACTGTTCAGTCAAAGAAAGCTGGTTAACAAATACAATTCACAGTAGTTCACGCATATCCATGTAACTAGATCTATAAAGTGCCACACTTTTCTACAATGCAATACAAGGAACCCTCAGCTAACCTGTCTGCAACATACCATAAGACTATGTGAAAGTCCACAACCTGTGTGAATCCTATAAATTTTATTTTCTGCGAGTTGAAACTTGATGTGCGCATACAGAATTATCACATACAGTTGGCCTGCAGCTGGTAAAGGAAAACTAAAACCTTACAAAACTGAGGAAGCGAAAGCAGACACAAACAGATTTGCACAAGGTCAAAATGTGAGACTTGATGCCACTCTACAATGTTGAACCTGCATAAAATAGAACACAAGGAAGAAGACAAGGAGAAACCTTATTTCTGCAAACATGTAACTTTTGCCAAAATAACAGGTCGCATGCATAGACGTAACACAAAGCCCACTACATTGTCTGTTTCAGAGCAACTGGAAGAAGCTGGAGCAAAAACTGTGAACTCTTAAAATTCAACGTGATGTCTTACATTTGCTTGTTTTGTCTGACCAACTGTACAGACTCTGAAGACAGTCATTTTACTATTAAAAACAAGACAATTTCGACAAGGTTGAACTGGCAAACTTAGTGCATTTTTCCTTGAAAAAATATCCTAAACAACAATAAATTATCTAAACTGATAAGATTAGAAGAAATTTTAAAACTCTCGTTCCCCATACTGTAACTATGAATGTGTTTTGTTTGTGTATGGATGTGTGTCTATATCTACAGTGTGTACTTCACCTGTTGCTATGTTTGTGAGATAGATTAGCTAGCATCCATTAAAAAAACAAAACAAAACTGACAGTAATGTAAATACTTCAGACCAAACCAACAAAGATCACGTGAAAACCACCAGTGGCTCAGTACTGTGACTATGACACTTAATTTCTACCATTGCCCTGAAGCCTTTAAAAAAAAAAAAAAAACTGTCAAGACTACCAGGTTTGTAATGTCTAATCACATGCCCTCATCTCTGTAAATGAACTTCTGTTGTTCCTCTGGGTTGAATGAATCAGCTGGGGACACCCATGGTAAGTCTTCCTGGGACTTAGAAGTGCATCTGGGCCTAGATCCAGGGGTTACAATAAAAGCTTTACAGACTCCAGGGACTGGTTGGGTAAAAGCAAAATAGAGCAAAGTTCACAGGTAATCAAACAGCTAATAAACCTTTCTGTCTGACACCCTCACTATCATTGTAGAGATTTTTGTTGCAAAATCACTGCGCCTGAAGGTTCATGTTGTTAGTAGCAACTGGAACAATGGCTTTACTTAAATGCATCAGTTGCAAACCATCATGAATATACAAAGATCCGTTTCATGAACAACTTTAAGTGTGCTCCCTTCCTGCAGTCTATCATGCCCTTCGATAACACCCCTTTGCCCTCTGTCACTTTCCCTGTGACTTCTGTGCAGGTCTGTTAGTCCACAGTCACTTGTGCCTCTCGTCATCCCCATCCGCCCGTGCAGACCTCCCTTGGTGGAGGCTGCATCTGGTGGGGACCAGCGATTGCAGGGTACACTTCTTGGCCTAAAAACACCCATGATCCTGTGCCTCACTCCACCAGAGCAATGCATTTCCAGTGGCCAGCTCCTAGGACTGGACTGAAGGCTGTATGTGGTGGCTGGTCCAGGGTCCACATCCAGTGATACCCAGTCCCAGATAGCCACTATGATCCTTCAACTTAGTATTGTGAAGCTACTTCGCAACAGGCACCTGTCATAAGCCTCTAGGCTTTAACTGCTTTCTTAAATTCATATGTATCAAAGAGAAATCATCTCCTTATCCTTGAATATGTGTATAATTTATTTATGCGTGTTTTATTCATTAAGGTTAACAATAAAATGATTACCTGTGTAAATTGAAAAATAGGGTGTTTAACAAGTGGTTAAATTCAAAGTAAAGCAGCTACATTCAAATGAAACATTTTCCCTCCTGGTTATTAAACACAGGTCATTAAAACTTATCAAAAATATAAATATTGACTGAAATAAAACAGTTGTATCCCTAGTTTACAGCATTTCTGTTCACAGCTGACTGGCATGCGCCACCTGCTTTGTCCTAACTAACTAAACATGTACAATCAAAATGTGATGATGTATGATTTAGAGAAGCCACGTATGAATGGATTCCGGAGTTACCTGCATGCTTGACTAACACTGACACGATGACACGACTACACTGACGGCACAGAGTCGGTGTGATTCACTCCAGAGTCATTCATTGATCCTTACTGGCCCGAGCATTGTGCTGATGTAGCTGCCTTCACTGTGCTCTGTTTGTGTAGCCATCTCCACTCACAATACCGGTCACCACTGGACCATACGTCGGGGTTCGTGTTACACAGGTTTCGCAATGAGCTGTTTACTGTTTCAAGATCACTAACCGGGGATCTGCTTGGCTTCATGTACCTGCACTTCATAAATAATCAAACACAAAGTTAACACACAAACGGTGCTGTGAGCTTGTGGAAAACTACATTCCCCACCAGATAAAAGACGAAACCTTAATAACGTTATGTAGCCGAGCTGTAAGCAGTGATAAAAACAATAAAACCACACAGACAGATGTACATGTCGGTATGATTTATACACCGTAATGGATAGAAAGCTGGTTTCTAAGAAGGGAGCAGTCTAGCGGGCCTTCACTGACCACCGAGCCCACAGAGCTCCCACATCTTCGACAGTTTCATGATAAAAGCCACGACACCGAGCTTACCTTGGTGATTAAAAAGCCTCCATAGCTTCGTAAATAATATCCCCATGGCTGACGGCGGAGTTTTTCGATGCCAGCTTGTAAGAATCCGCTGTAACTTAGCTAGCTAGCGTTAGTGATATCAGTGCTATCAACTTTACCTAGCTAGCTAGCTCGCTAACTACACCGACGAAGAGCTGTCAGAGCATTTACGTACAACCGCCATACTTGTGTGAATTAATACCGACTACGGCTCTCTCAGACGGTGCAAATGTAGGTACGACGGTTGGGTTATTGCCGGAAACCAAACCAAAACGCTTAACCGCTGTGGCTAACTGGTTGCTGTCAGCTGGCTGTTGTGAAGTGCGCTGCGCTGTCAATCTCGCGCATGCGCACTTTCACTATCGCGCTATACACTTTATTATATTATATTATATTATATTATATTATATTATATTATATTATATTCTTCATTGTTTTCTTCTATGCTAATATATATAACAATTTTATTTTTTATGATAATAACAGTACTATAGCACTACTATTCTGCACGTAAAATTTTACACACCCTTTAGGGTGTGCTCTTTTTTTGGGTACATTATCCATCATGCCATTCCTGTGCATATTCATATGTACGTTTTTCATGTCTCATCTGTTCATAGGAAAGCCTTCTTGTACTTTTATTGTCTTGCTTCTTCTATGTCCCTCTCGCTGTGGTAACATGCAAACTTCCCTGGTGAGGGATTAATAAAGTTTATCTTATCTTATGATACTAAATGAAATAGCTTGAGGCTTTTTCCTCATTATATTACTGTTTTGAAGTGCTCCTCTTGTACTAAAACTAGTAATATAGGTAAGGAAATAGAGACAAAGACAGGTGTGTGTGTGTGTGTGTTTTTGAACAAACAAACAGTGCTATCCATACAACAGCATAAGGGCAGTTTATTTCATTACAATTGTAAAATGACAGTGCACACAAACTTCTAATCAATGCATCATTCTCTCACAGGCAGTATTCAAATCTTTTAAATTGTTGCTTATGCTCCACCGTTTGGAAACGACGACAATAAAAGCTGGCAGGTAAGAACAGAAGTCTCCTTGTCGGTCTTCCTTTTTTTCCCCCAGAATCACTTCACAACGAGATCTCTGGTCTAAGAACTGAAAATAAAATGAGATTTTTAATATCTAAATATTAAATTACAAGATACAAGGATATGTCATTAAAAGGTAATGTTATATTAATCCTGTATTAGCTGGCAGCATACATATAAATTCAAAAATGCAGGGAACTGCTCTACATTTCCAAGAAAGTAGCACGTAAAAGACACTGTGACGAAGGCAGCGCAGTGCCCAAGTGCTTTTAGACAGTTTCGGACTCAACAGGAGTCTTTTTATGTAACTTAAATACAATGAAAAAGATGAAAATATGGAAGAGGGGCGTGTTAAATTGCTACTTGATGACAGTGTTTCAGTGTTATTTATTTCATAAAATCTTAAATAATAAAGAAAAGTTACCTTTTTTTTAATCAGACATTGGAAGGTTTAGGTATGCAAGGCTCTGAATGGATAAATGGAATGTAATTCAATAAACTCAAAGTAAAAGTTGACATAAATGTTTCTTTCCGTTAATTATTTTGACTGTATATACACATGGAAGCCCTCAATTTTAAGTCACTTACTAAAATCCAATTCTGTCAGTTCCATATGATGTCCTGCTAAACACATGACAGACAACAGCAGTTGATAAACGCACGGCATGTGAAAAACTTGCCTGCATTAGCCACATGACCATCCTCGTGACTCTTGCGCCGGCAGAGTTCCTTCCCTATCTTAATAGCTTAAATCATAAATCTCTTAACTATTTAACATGACGCTCAAAATTTAAAGTCCCCATCAGATGGGTGAGAACATAAACGCTACACTTCTAGGTCTAAATGACCTCTCGTTCCTGAGGTTTGGAGAATTTTATAAGTATCTGCATGATTTATGTCTCTGTCGTGATATGATTCATGACAAAAAAGAAAAATGGCATTTAGAGAGAACAAAAGGGGGGCACACGTGAAGCTACTGCATGAACCCTGAAGAGAACAACACAACACCATCCATGTCACTTCCAAAAGGAAAACTAAACAAAAAACTAAATTGTAAAACTCTGGATTTGGGAACAAGCTTTCACAGGATTTATTACACTCACATCGAGGACAGTGGCACACAAACTTGAGGAGTATTAAAGATGCATTATACTCTGCTTCTACCAGCTCCTGGACGCGTGCAAACAAGTTCTGTGCTGATCATCACCACTGGATGCTGTCTGGCTTGAGTCAGACTGTAATTACAGTCCTACCTGCATGCTACAGTAACAGCTGAGATAGCGGGAAGGGTCCAGAAGAGCCTACATCCCACATTTCCTACTTGCTAGTGTATTTCACTCACAAGCCATGTTTGGGATATAATCAAATCAGGTCCAGCTTTAGTTTCCCTTTTAAACTTTTCTGCTCTTGTGCTACTTTCATATCCAGTCCTTTGTTCACATCAAAGCAAGAGCAAGATTCTCTATTTTTCTTTTTTTTTTTAGGTTCAAATGCCCATTTGGCAGGAGGCAAGGCCAAAGGGGATATGAGGTACTACACAGAAATAAGAGGTTGTTACAGTCCACATGAGTGTAGTAGATTTATCACGTTACAGAAAAGCTACCTCAGCTCTTGTGTTCACTGGTGGTTGTTTAGAGAAACACGGGCGTACACTTTGTTAACGGCAGCTCGTAACTCAAAGCCGGTGCCTGGAGTCCTGGCTGTAGCCTCCCGGGGAGCTTCGGTTACGATGAGGCTTGTAAGAGTCCTGGTAGGGGTCCTGGTAGTCCTCCTCCACCAGGGGAGAGTGGTCCCTGCTGTGCTGTGA
The DNA here is from genome assembly GCF_000690725.1 of Stegastes partitus. Taxonomy (NCBI): domain Eukaryota; kingdom Metazoa; phylum Chordata; class Actinopteri; family Pomacentridae; genus Stegastes; species Stegastes partitus. The sequence goes on along the minus strand of NW_007578405.1, from coordinate 210,759 downwards.
GCCTGAGGACAGACGGTTGCGATTCTTCCGTGCACGCTCGTTGTGGTAGTTCTCATCGGCGGGCATCAGGCTGCGACGCTCAACGGGAGAGTGGTCTGTCGTTGTGTGGTTGCTGTTCCGGTTTCTTTGGGCCTGTTTGAGGAAAAAGAACAAACACTGATTCCATATGGTGTTTTGCTTTGTTTTGCATCTGACACAACACTTTAATAGACTATAGGCAGCAACTGTGCATAATTCATGATGTTTCACATTATATTAAAGTGGGAAAAGGTGTGTAAACTAGTGAAACTGAACAATTAAATAAAATTTTCTTAGTTTTATCGAATGCAAACCCCTTTGCAATACAAGCATTTTACCTAATTGTATAAGAAGATGATCCGTAACCCTGCAGAAAGTTTTAGACACTTTACAGTGCTGTGAAAAACGTATTTTCTCCCTTTCTGATGTCCTCTATTTTTGCACATTTCTCACACTTAAATGTTCTAGATCAGGGGTGCCCAATCCTGGTCCTCGAGGACCACAATCCTGCATGTTTTAGATGTTTCCCTCTTCCAACACACCTGATTCACATCATCAGGATTGTTATCAGGCTTCTGCAGAGCTTGATGATGAGCTGATCATTTGAATCAGGTGTGTTGGAAGAGGGAGACATCTAAAACATGCTGGATAGGGGCTCTTGAGGACCAGGATTGGGTACCTCTGTTCTAGATCATCAAACTAATATTTATATTTATTTGAAATTAGACATAGATAACCCACAAAACACAAAATGCAGTTTTTAAATGATGATTTCATTAATTTAAAGAAAAATGCTGTCCAGCCCCACCTTGCTTTACGTGAAAAAGTAACTGCCCCTTTAGCTACCAATTTACCAAATGACCAAATTCATTTGGCACTGGGTTGTCTCTGTCCTATATTTAAATTTATTTAATGATCTGAAACATTTAAGTGTGACAAATATGCAATTCACAGCACTGTATATGCATCATTAAAACATTTGTCTTAGATGTCTGTTTTATGTGTTTTGCATATTTTAGGAAACACTACTTTTGATTACATTTTTTTTTTACTCAAACAGGCAGAAATTTCCCAGCACATGTTTCCAAATGTGCCGTTTCTTGCACAAAGCAGCTGACAAGAAGGTTGAGTTTGGGTGACACAGCGGTTGGCCGAGCACACAAGACGAATGAACATCAAGCTGACACCCCTTCAAATTCGGATGATGTCCAGCAGCGCCATAAGCTCGGAATTGGCAGAAACGTGGCCAAGTGACTCACTTTTGTGTGAAAACACAAGAACAGACAGGGGACAGAAAAAAAGGCACCAGGTGCTCTGGACTCGTGAGTCAAAATTTGAGATATTTGGCTCCAACAAAAAAGCAGTTTGTTTACTGAAGGGTAGAGAAAGAGATGCAAGGATGAGTACTGCAGGCAGCAAAGAAGAATGAAGCAGGAGGTTGCATATCTCTACATGAAGTTTGGTCAAAAATTGTGGTCTCCTCAATGCTGAGAAGCACAATCAGACTCCTATTTGTCATTTAGTGCCATTAAGGAAGCGTCTGATTGGTACCAAAATCATTCTGCAGCATGGCAATGACCTCACAATGATGAAGAGCAGGGAATTCTGGGCCGCACAAAGTCCTGATCCTTCAGCCTGTGATAACATGAAGTGAGACAAGGAACTAAAACATCCCAATTCCACAGAATTGAGGCAAGTTTTCTGCGATATCAAGAACAATCTGTCTGCCGAGTATTTTGAAAAACAAGTATAGCTGAAAGAGGTTTTAAGGGCAGCATTTTTTACTTACATTTTTTTCACAGTGCTGTATGTCAGGGACTTAAAAAGTCAAAGTTTACTTTAATGCACACCTGCACAACAGTCATGTGACAGGAAGTGCAATGTGAAGTTACACATATGCTGCAGCTGTTTGACACAAAAAGAACTCACTTGTTTCTCATTTTTCTCTACAAACCCACAAGAATAGTCAGTCTGATAGAATTCGTCAGCTCAGTTATAACGGTTCTTGGATACACCAAGTATTTTTCTTTTTACTCCATTTACAAGACACAACGGTTGTGGTCATGCAAGCCTCACATGTAGACAGCAAAATGATTGAGGAACAGGAGAGAGAAGATAAAAGTGAAGATTTGGTTGCAAAATGAAACACAATGTTGGTTTGTTTGATCATTTAAATCAGCACCACGAAGGTCCGTTTGGTGAGTGCAAAGCCAGATCTGAAGGCAAAACACTATTCTGGATGACTTTGCCTTCAGATATACCATATGAAAAAGGTTTCAAATAGTTTTTTTCATCTTTTTTGAAGATTTTTTTTTCCTTTTCAAAGCAGATGCATTCCAGTGCAAAATCACTCCAGTCATTCTAGAGTGATTAATTCATTTCAAATAGAGTATTTGAAGTTTTCTCCCGAAATTCACATTCAGTGGAGCTGTAGAGTCTTCAGGGGAGTAGAAGCACAACATAAAACATTTGTACTATTGCACCACATTCTGGCAAAATTTAAGGTATCTGTAATATACTGGAGATCATCCTTTTATTCAGCAGTAAAAATGAGTATTAGAATACACTCTAACTGACTAAAGACATCTATGGCTGCTGATCTCCATCAATAAAGAATACATATAAACTGCAGAAATGTAGAAGAGTGCTTGCTCCTCAAAAGACTTGAGGATTGCTTTTAGTTTGTTGCAAAAAAATCTCACTGTGGCAATAATTCATGCATCTCAGCTGTGACTTCAGGGTGTCATACATTAATCAGAAGCACAGGTTTTCACTTTGTGGTACATATCCTTCTATCAGGAGATTAATGTCTGTAAAGTTCTAGTTTGGTGTGACAGCATTTTACAGACAAGAAACACATAAACACACAGATTTAAATCAAACTTTAAATCAACCACCTAAGGAGAATAACACCAGACAACTTTTTTTTCTCCCTTCAGCTTGACAGAGTTCACCTGAATGGCAGCAGGATACGGTGAGAGAGCGGTGGAGCCCAGATTGCGTCCCAGCAGGGGGTTGAGTGGCGTGCTAAGTGAGGTGTGTGTAGCGCGCCAGTACGCCTCCAGGTACTCTGCCAGGTGTTCACACGCATCTTCCAGCTGGTTTTCATCCAAAATAATATCAAACATCTCCTGGGGTGGGAACAGAAAGAGAGGAAAGTGTAGCTGCTGTTGCTGCATCTGGATTCCTTTTCAGAGTTTCCCCACTGGTGGCTGCAGAATAAAACTAAGTAGTTACTGCTTTGCTGGAATTAAAAGATTGTTTTGAAGTTTGTACTCACAGAAGGACACTGTGCGAGTTTTTCTGCCGCAACAAGCTGCACGTTCAAGTGCTTGCTTTGAGATTTGCCTCTCGATTTGATCAGCCGCTGCAGGACCTGCGGGAAGCACAAGGACACATCTCCAAATGTGGAATAACTGCCAGCTACAAAGACATGCAACTATGTAAACAAGCCACCCCATTAACTTGACTGGCATTTTTATCACCATCTCCAGCCTTTGAAACACAAAACTAGTCTCAACATTAATTCTGCTATATGAAAAATTTTTGCATTTCATACATACAAATCACATTTCCAGAAAATCGAACCAACACAAGTAATAACACGCCTGTCACTCCTCCTATAAGTCCCAACACAGCGTAACAGTCAGGCCTCTTGCTTCAGACTTTCCCTTACTGCCTGGATGACTTTCCTCATATTTCACTTTGAAATGTAAATTAAAGTAAAACTGACATATTATTCTGCTTGTCCACGGAGCCAAGAGCAGTAAATATTACAAATTGCAGCTTTAAAACTACATCCAGTGCTGGAGGAGGGCAGCAAGTGTGAAACTCTGATAGCTATCTGCTATCTCTTGGATCTTACCTTGGGCGAGGACACTTTAACATGGACGATAATGGGTGCTAACGAGGTCTTGATAAGCTGCGCTGGGTGGTTTATGGTGTCTGCATCCAAAACCACCAGCTGGAGGGACCTGGCCAGCTCGAAGATCCTTTCTATCTCACTCTGGACCTCCGCTACGTGGGGGACAAACAAAAATGCATAGCAGCAGAACAACTATGAATAAAGAACTGCTAAATCATTTCCTGGCTCAACACCTACAACACATGCACATCATTGAGTGAGACAGTTCCTGTAGTTTTACCAAGGCTGGAGCGGGTGTTGGATCTCTCAATGATGGCCCTCTTACTGGGGTTGTTTAGTACTGACCTCTTGGCCAATGATATGTCAGCTGTTACCCTTGTGATGGATATCCTGCAACAACACAGGACACACGTCATATATAAAGAGCGCACCGGGCAGCGGGATGATGCACTGTACGATGCGCTGCTTCACTTTTACTGCTCACCTCCCATCAAACCTGTGCTTCAGGAAGTCAAACAGCGCTTTCTGCATCATATCTGTCACCTGGATCAGAGAGGAAAAGACAAGTTAAAAAGGAAAGAGGAAGACAAGACACCGAAGCCTATAGAGGCCTATGACATGAATATCTTTACACATTTGCTGAATAATTACGCTACAGAGCAGAAAATAAGTGCGACTGGACATATAACTCATTGTGATGGTGCCGCCGAGCCAGGCCTGTGAGTTACACACTTGAACGAGCAATTGTCTACACATTTTTTTTCCTCCTCCTGCTGGCTGCAGAACGTGGGCCACATTAAATAAAGTGATTAAGAGCTACAATGAGAGGTGTCGCAGAGACCAATGCACAGGTGATGAATTGGGGCAATGGAAAGTGCAGCCCACGATACAGCCTCGGCTGATGAATACGAGGCTCTGAATCGAAGTGGGAATTCAAGATGAAGAGCTTCTGTTGAGAAAGTCGTCCTTAAAGACACTCGGTCATCCTGTTGCTTTGAGGTGTCTGACTCAAGGCGATGGACGCACGGATACGTGAATCAAAACGGGCGAAGCTTTGTGTTTGGCGGGGCCGGCTGTCACTCTGATTTGTTCAAATGAGCTCGACAGCCACAGTGAGGGCTGACAGGGGCGTCGTGTCCTTTGAGCTGAAGCACGGAGCAGTTGTCAGATGAAAAACAGTGCTTTTACTATGTTCAACAACTCATAAAGTGGAGGTATTTCTTTAGATTTAGTTTAGTAAAGTCTTGTGAAAATATGAATTTTTACTTTTAAAACACCTTTTCGAATGGTATAACTGTGGTGTTGCTACTTAAAGCTCTTCTTTAGCACCCTTCAGACAAGCTTGTGCACATGAATCTTATTTATCACTATATAAGTAATTAATGTAACCAGATGCTAACTTTGTACCACTAGTTGAAACAATAGCACTGCCAATACAAAATCTTGCAGACACAAAAGGCATGAATGCACCTGAATCTATACAATCTGGGCCTGTCCTTGAGTTCAGCCTTTCTGGAGAGAGACACAGGTATATCTGTGCCTAAATCAATTCAACTTTGCTTCTTGAGGAACACACCATGTTTACCTAAAATGTCCACATCAGCATTTACTCTAGCCTTAGCAGGCTTTATCTTGGCCTCGATGGTTATCCTTCACAACTGGAAAAGTCAAGTTAGGCCTGAATACAAGGAGTGGGCAAAGTAAACAACAGAGAACTCATTGTATGAGTTATGACAGACAGCTTGGTATAACAATAGGAATTATATTTGCTTGTCTGGAATCAGTTTTTTGTCTTTTGTAAAAGGAGAAGATGTATAATGAGAGCATCATGTTTCATGAGATATTTTCAGATAATTCATTTTTCTTTCTCAATTAATTAACATACACGTAAAAAGAGTTTGCTTTGTGCCACAGTGACAGTTGTTTTGTTTTCATGTTTGAGTTGTAAAATGTAGAACTCGATCATATATCTGTTGACCGGTTATATCAATATGGATCTATCACAGATATATTGGCAATAGTTTATATGTTGCTAATCTAAGCCAATATGAAAACTTTCTTTTACATAAAATAATATATTTTACTGAACTTCCAGCAATGTGTCTCACAAACCAGTTAGCAACTTAAATTAAGACACTGCTCGACTCTGCAACATCATCTGCTCAGTTGTGATACATACTCTGCTACATGTGCTGCAATTAATGGAGTCGGAGCTGCACTGCTAATGAAACTATGTGATGAGACTATTTTTAAATTATCTCAAGTGTGATTAGAAGAGCAGCTCCAAGTCTGCACTGTCTGCAGCACATGTAGCAGAGTAGTTCACAGTTTGGCAAACGGTGGTGTGGAGTCAAGCTCTGTCTTCATGGTAAGTTGCTTACTAGCTTATGGAATACATTGTTGTGAAGTTAATAAATCATTTTTCCTTTTCAATATGGTTCTAATGTAGACATGAGATAAACAATATCATCCGATGTAATGGTAAAATCAGTATTCGCCCCAAAAATATCCAATATCAATGGGTTCTACTGAAGCTGGTCTCTCTTTTTTTTTTTTTTTTTAATTATATTTTCTGGCCTTTTTGCTTCTTATTATTTAGGACAGTGAGAGAGTGAGACAGGAAAGGGGGGAGAAAACTGTCGTGAATTGAACTCACGACCACTGCGATGGGGAACTACAACCCCTGTTCATGGGTCACCCACTCAACCAGGTAAGCTATAGGGGTTCCCAAATCTGGTCTCTTAGTAGCTCCTTCAAAGACTAGTACTGTGCAACAGGCTTTTGATTAAGTAATATAGTGACTACTAGAGAGATGATGCTATTATTTTGCTAAGTCTATTCAGGTTCCTGTCAATGTGTTTTATGTTCATTTACTTGTTTATTTGTGTTGTTGTTTCTTAAAAAACAAACAAAAAACTTTAAATAACAAAGACTCTTGTAGGCTTTTGCATGAGCTTTATTATTGTGCTGATCCATCACAAAGAAACAATGAACCAGAAAGGTGCGTGACATAATTAACGTCCCAAAAATGTCATTCCTTAATCTAATTCTGTAACCTTTAGTGCAGTACACATAATTCTGTGTTTCTAATTTCAAACCATGCTCCACTTTTTTTTTTTCAGACTGATGCAGTTTACCCAGAAGGTTGTTACCACGGCAACACCAGAATGGGAGGCGAGCACTGCGATTCCATGACAACTGACTTCAGTGCTCCCACCACCTCCTCGGCCTCCTTTATTGTTTGCGCTGTGGTTCCGACTGATGATCAATAAGCAGTTTTGATTTTTATGATACATCTCAGGGAACTTGTTTAAAATGGAATTAACCTCGATGACAAATTTGAGAAGGCATTAGTCAGTCTGGACAACAACAATGAATGCATTATCACCGAGAAGAAGTCAAGTCACAAAAGGAACGTGATAGTTATTGCACCTACATCAGTGGCGAATTAAAGATCTCATTGCCAAATGAAAGTGTGTTTCAGCCATCTGTAATGTGAGCCTTATTTTCTTTCAAATATCCTTTTGTTTCCACCATGGCAACAGGTTTTATGTGAAGATTTTTAGTACAAAACCACACAGAGTAATGATAGAAAACTGGCTATATAGCATCAGCATCATAAGAAGACATTTCTGTTGTGAAGAAAAAGGCTGCGTCAGATGGCTTTAGGAGCAGCAGTGCTAGTCCTACCTCATAACCTTTCAGCGACGGTCCCACCAGGACAACCGGCCTCATGGAGGGAACCACGTCATACGGTGGCACGTGCTCGGCCTGGAGGGGTGAAAGCACACAGCTACAGTCAGGCTTTGATATTATTAGCAAGTGTCTCCTAACATCAAGTAGGTTGAAAAAATGCCATACACTAAGTAATATTCCATGACAATCGTTGCCCACTTTTGTAATAATCAGCTAAGAATAAGTCTTAATTAGACCCTTAAGCCCTTGGTTATTTTTAGAAATTTCCACCTGAATAAACACCCCTAAACTTAGTGAGTAACAGCTCCACAACTATGAGGACAAAATGAACAACCTCTATGAATAATAATACAGCATGTTTTTTTGTCCCCATCCCCGGGATTATATTTGAAAAAACTCCAGCAAAAACTGACATCTTCAAACAAGCCTAATGAAATCTGTAGATTAGAGATGAACAATCAGCAAACACAGATGTTGTAGAACCTGCTCTAAAAAACTCTCAGCTGCAACTCTGCCAAATTTGATGCAACAGAAATAATGCACAACGATGCTACATTTATTTTAGTCATAGGAACATAAGGCATCAGCTTCAATAAACTCAGTATCTTTTATCCCAGTTCTAAGTTCTATAAAACTCTACTCTGCAATGTCAACAAATTACAAGAGGTTCAATGAGTATCCCAACAAGTCTTGTTGTAGTTGTCTTGAAATGCTGCAGAAATATAGACAATGGTACTGAAAACAAACAGGAATCTTGGGTGAGATTTGGTAGTATAAATCAAAATATAGGAAAAAGAATTCTTGATTTCAAAGTCAGTTTTCCAGGAGTAGACAGATTCATCCAAACACTGCTGACATTTATTAACACATCTGCTTGTTTTCATTTTTATATTTGAGAACTCAATTTTTGATCAAGTACAACTTCTCTAACAATGACATGCTGATATAGGACACAATCTGTGATCTAAATGATAACAAAAGGGCTGTCCCTTTCAGTCTAAAATACAGGACTTGTCACGTCTGACTTACTATTAACAGACCTGTCAACTGTCCAAGGCTGTTAGACAACATCCAAAGTTATTTTTCCCAGAATGCTTAAAACCTACAGTGCGAAAGTTTTGTCTCTTTTAGATGGCAATTCCTCCTCTCAGTTTCCTCTCAGTTTCTTTTTCATCTGGAGCACCAGAGACCCTTCTTGAATACTTGATCTGATTCTTCTACCACAGGCTCTTCGAGGGTTGCTGCCCTCTTTAGCTCTGGCGAACAAGTCATTGCTGGTTGACGTAAAACACATTGCTTCCACAGACCCCAGATTTAAATCTCGATTTGAGAAAAAGTAATAGCAGCTAAATTTAAATAGAAAAATAATGTTTAAAAAAAATGTGGCTTTCCATACAATTAACTCTGCATTGTCTTGTTTCAGTGGGATGTTCTGCTGAGGAATCTTTGGTCCTGGAATTCATGTGGACGTTACTCTGACACGTACCAACTAAACATAGTTCCAGATCAAACACTCTCCCAAGTGGCTACAGCCTCCCCCAGCCGGACTGTGTTCCCCGTCACACCGCAAACACTCTTTACAAATGAGTTTGAGGAACAGGACCAAGAGCCCAATGTGTTGACCTCCAAACTCCCCGGATACCAATCTGATCAAGTATCCACGGGATGCACCGAAACAAATCCGGTCGACAGAGGTCCCACCACACAACCCACAGGGCCTAAAGGATCCGCTGCCAATGTCATGGACCCCCAGAGGTGCTGTGTTCATGTCCCACTGGGTTTGAGTGTTTTTGGCAGCATAAGGGTGACCTATGTTGCAGCTGATACTTTCTGTATTAAGGAATCCTATGTCTTCTAGACAACGGTTTTCTGCTATTATTTTTAATCATAATTTATCACCAGCATTTAAAGTTTTGACTTTGTGTGGCCCTTGTTATTATGATTATTAGAAGTCGCTATAGCAAAGGTCCATGTAAAATACTGAAATAAAGTTGTCTTACTCACCACTTTCTGCTTCTGTTTTCCTGAAAAAGAAAGGAAATATCAGGTGAGTATGTGCATACTAGACTTGATTTATAGAAATAAGCATCACAATACTGAGTAGATACCAAGACAGACATTCCCATTGTGAACCTGACAATAATGTTTCCTCTCACATCTAAACAGACTTGTATATGTGGGACTGACCTGCAGCGTTTGGGTTTGGCTTGAATGTGCCGGACACCATTTCTCCCAGACTGGAGGAGGAATTTCCACTGGATTTACTGCTGCTTTGATAACAGGAAGTAAAAAGAGAGAATGTAAAATCAGGCGAGATATTTGTCTGTCAAACACCACTGCTCCCCTGAGGTACAAACTTTCCTCAGCCTACGTTTTAAAAATAGAAAGCTCAAGATGGAAAATATGCATTTCAGGAAAGTATGATATTTCTTGGATGTAAATAACATTTCAATCAAACTGAAATTAGTGATGTGGTTTTAATTAAATCAAATATGATAGTGTTGCAGTAGTCTTAAACTAAAAGTAGGAAGCTATAAATAAATATAACACTGGACTACAGATGTATGCAAGAACCAAAATGTTATGTACTATTATATGTACTATTTATGTACCAATGTATTATTTATATTGTCCTGTCAAGTCTCGAAGAAATATAGAACAGAAACAGCATATAATGGGTTGGAATATGATGTGAACTTATGTACATCGTGTTCATTGTTCTTTAACTATAAAACACATATTATGTCCTAAAAAAAACATTTTCTTTCAGCCTGTTACTGAGGCTGCAAACAAAATTGCTTTTTGGAATATAAACTAAACAGAAGAGCAAAATGACTCAAGTTGACAAGTCTTTTTTTTCTTTCTCTCACCATTGTAACTGAGAAAAGATGACAGCACTGAGCATCATAAATCGCCTCGGTGGCTGAAACCCATCGCCCCATCTGATGGAAAATTCTGCGGTGGCTGCGGTCCAGGCACACCTCTGAGAGGCTGGACCACACAACACAACTTGGCTTTCATCCACCTGACTTCCTGCTTATCTGCCGGCTCAACCGCCAGCCTCTACTCATCCCTAAAGTGGCTCTCTCCTCAACACAAACCCGAACCCGCCGACTCTGCCTTTATCCCTTTTGATCCACATGTCGTCTCGGTAATATCGGCTGCTGCTTATTCCTCCTTGCGCTTGCTCATCCCTGTTCTCATCCCTGTTCTCACCCATGGAAGCGTCCTCTCTTCTGCTCCTGCTGAAGTCGGATGTTTTCCAGCTTCAAAGGACTCGGGATGAAGCCAATGTCACAGCCCTCCTTCACCAGGCGGCCGATCCACCAGTCGTTGTTGTATTTCTGTAAAAAAGAAAAAAAAAAAGGGATAAAAATGAGTGAGAAAACAACTGAATTTTAGATTACCCATTAGGAACGATTAATGAAATGTAACATAAAGTGCTTCAGGGGTGAAAGGGATGAAAATGAACTAAAACAAGCCAAAAAAAAAAAACACCCTCCACCCCAAACACCATGTTATACATGTAGGAGCTAAAAC
>NW_007578405.1:144220-198852 GCF_000690725.1 Stegastes partitus | reverse complement strand
GGTTTCTTTAGCTGCTGTTTCCACAGTCAGGAGGGAACTTTAAACCCCAGTTTTTAAGCCAAAGTGAACGAAACATCTTTAAAATGCTTAAAATGAATTGAAACTCCTGTATCTATAACCAGATGACAAATGATCAGATTCTCTCTCAACAGGCAGCGTTTTGTAAGACTGTATCAAGTCCCTCTACTTCTTACGACTTGCGAGTCACCTGATGGAAAAGTTGCAGAATAACTAGAATAAAATTGTGTGCTTATATAAAAAAAGACCTTCAGTTCAATCATCTATATAGTCGCACAGGTTCAGCTTCACTAAATGGTGACGACATTGTACCTCTTTGATGTAGAGAAAGTCCTTGGCATGAAAAGAGACAGCAGTGCCAGCTTTTTAAAAATGATTTAGCCATTATTTTTCCTGAAAGTGATGTATTGATAGATCTGAATGCGGCAAAGCTGCAACAATTATTTGATTATTTGATTAGTTGTCAACTATTATATTAATCAGCAACTTTTCTAATAGTTTCATAACCAGCAATCTGTTGAGTAAAGAAATTCTAAATTCTCCAGCTTCGTATATATGGATATTTTCCAGTTTCTTTCCTCCACTTTGACAGTAAACTGAACATTTTTAGGTCATTTACAACACAAGACATTTGAGAACATGTGAAATCTGTGTATCTACAAGTGAATGATAAAAAGGCGGGTAAAGAATAAATGATCCGATTTTCTGTTGGTAGGCGGTTTGCTTGAGTTATGTTCCTCTAACTTTTATGACAAGTGAGTCACCTGATGAAAAAGTAGTGGAATAACTAGAAAAGCTGTGTGCGTCTACAAAAAAGACCTTCAGCAGACTCAGTTCAATCATCTATACAGTCCCACAGCTTTAGCTTTACTGAATAGTGACGGCATTGTACCTCTTTGATGTGGAGAAAGTCCTTGGCATCAAAAGAAACGGCAGTGCCAGCCACAGGAACATCCTCATCCAACGCACCGCAGTAGCTGACATTGGTCCTCACAGCGAATGCCACTGCTTTAGTCTGTAAGACAGAAGGGATGGAACAGTAACCATAGTGACAGATGGTGTAGATATCTACCATATAACATGAAATTTAACTAAATAAGCAGAAGCAACAGTGGAAGGAAGACATAAACTGCAAGTTTCCTGTCAACAGAGTCTCTTAATGCAGCATCAGTGGGTTCCAGCATCACACATGCATCCAGCCTGCCTGCAGTGAGGGGTGGGCGCTGCTGAAAAGAAGCTATTTCAGAGCTCCTGACAACGCTGGCTGCAAGACAGCAGCAATGGTGATAACAGCACATAGCAGGAGAAGGTAGCAGCTCTCAGTTCAAGGTGATAAAGCCCTGATAATATACAAAGATGGCTCCTGCAAACACTCCATTTCATGTTATTTCCGTCTTTTTCGTGTTATCTCTCCTACTATGAGCTACAAGTCTGGAATAGACTGTCGGCTACTGAGGTAATGATTGTCTATTCTTTAATTCTATTGCTTTCCTTTCATTTCACTACTCATGATTAGTTGACAATTATTATATTAAATCAGCAACTCTTCTGATCATTTAATAATCAGTTTAAGTAATTTGTTTTTTTAAAAAAAGCCTAAATTCTTTTATTCCAGCTTCGTGAATGTTAATATTTTCACCCCTTGGACATTAAACTGAATATCTTTGGGGGGCAGACAAAATAAGACATGTTAGAACATCATCTGGGATATTTAGAAACACTGGTTGATGTTTTTAGCCTCTTCCGACATTTTATAAGCCAAACAACAAACCTTTATTAATCAACAATGAGAGTAATTGTTATGTAACACATGAAACTGTGTCCTAAAGACTACATCACAGCTAAATACTTGACGACACTGTTGTATATATTTCATGTAGCTGCTTTAGTTTCAGGGTCCTGCTATTCTGCTTCCTGGCTCAGTGTCACACTTTAACATTGTTAATATCATTAGCTAGACCCGACATGCAATTACAATACAACCAGAGATACTGACACTAAAGCTTACATTCAAATTATCCCTCAGCAGCATTGCATTGTGGTCTACTGAAGCTAATGTCAGTGAGGAAACTGGACCCTCTGCCTGCTCTCTTTGACTGCAGGAATGAAAACCAAAAGCAGAGGCTTAGTAGTGATGTTGTAAACCAGTGATTTAGTCCTGACCTGCTGAACTCGCTGTGGCTAAAATAACTTTCAACATGACTTTTTTTCATTTTCTTCTTATCCCAGGATTACGAAAGGTAAGAAATTCATCCTCAAACAAAGGAAAATGTGATGAGAACAGGATCAGTGCAAATTCCGACATCTAGACAAGCTGACAGCCTTTTTAGACATAATTAATGCAGAGGAACGGTGCAGCCAGTGAAACTGAATTGTATTTCAGCTCAGATTGTATGTTTTTTCTAGTCACTGACTGTATAGAATAATGGATGAATCACCCATAGATGTACAGAGGACTGGTTTTTAAAGCTCAGCATCACCATCTTTGGCAGGGCCTGACAAAGAGACGGAGTGTGACTGAAGCTGAGGTGAACCCTGCAAACATCTCTGGGCCATGGACTGTACAATGACGACACCCATCTGTCAGTGAAAGTTGTCGCTCCCTTAATTATGCATAACTTTAAGCCTTGCTATAGTTTAAATAGTTGAGTTAAATAAGAAGTTACTCTTGTACAGTTGTCATGAATGGGGAAATTAGCTATAGAGACCAAAACTGTTTCTTGTACCTGGGTGTAAATAGATTTATTTCTGCTGCAAAGTTGGACGTTTTAAAATGAGGGCCTATGGGGATTGAGTCACTTTTGAAACCAGCCTCAAGTGACCATTTGAGGAACTGCAGGTGTTGGCACTTCCACTTAGTTTTTCATGTTGCAGCTTGGTTTTAATGTGTTATATAAAATGCAATGTTGTCCTGGAAATCATTCCCAGTTGAGCTGACCTTTGCCCTTTCGAGCTGAATGGTGGCCTGCTGCTCCCTCTCCTGCCGGCCGCCCTCCTTCTCCTCCTCCAAGGAAACATCCGAGTCAGACGGTCGGCTTGTGTAGGAATCAGCTGAGCCCTGGAGAACAAGAGGACGCAGAGGATGGAAACAACCCGTTACCAGAGGGGATAAAAGGAACCGATAACCAAGCGCAAAGCAACACCGTTCTGTGTTACAGATTAAACCTGACATCCAGCAGATAAGACTTCATGTGTCCCATTCAAAACTAAACACATTCAAATGCTAAGCAGTGCAAACAGATGCAGGACCTGATAAGAGCCTCCTGTTTCTTAAAACAACAGACTTAACAAATGAATGAGTGGGAGGTTACACAAACCCAGGTGTGTTGCTCTGTTACATGATTAGTTGTATTAGTTTCCATACAAGATCAAAGGCTGACAGAATAAAAACGATGAAGGTTTCGAACGACTAAGCTTTTATTTTTAGAGATGAAAATGAGAAACACCAGGAAGAGACTAAAGGGGAGTTGGACTAAATACAACTATGAAAGTGTTATCTGCAACCACAAAGACTGCAACGTCAACCCTGAATGGGGGAAATGCATCGCTGCACTGACCTCTATAGGTTGACAGGCTGTTGCACTTCTGACAAGGCCAGAGGAAAACACCTTTAATTCCAAGTTTTAGGTGACGTGCTCTAATCTAAATATCCTTATGTCTTTTTGTGTACTACTGAAGTTGTCTTGCCAAGCCTTGTTTTAAAGGCATAGTTTGAAAATGCTGGGAAAACATGGGCTGTTCTTGTAGAAAACTGAAGCAACTCTTGTGTCTGAACAATATGTGAGTCAGACATTTAGTTAAAAGAGAGTTTATAAAATCTGATAACTGTATAGGAGCCAGACTTGCTGCTTAAATTAGATCAGCTAAGCTTTGTATTTAATAAACAGACATGAGAATGGAGTCTGGTTTCCCATCAAAGAGAAGAGTGTATTCAATTCATAATAAAGAATTTCATCAAACTAATTCAAGTACTTTTTCAATCTTTTGCCATCATTTGTGTTTTCATTCATTTGCTGTAACTGCTAGTGATTTTTGCCCAATGGACACTGGGAAAATTAGAAATAGCACAGATGGAAGCTTAATACCAACTGTTGGACGTGATCATACCGCACATGCACACAAAATCCTTCTCTGCACATACAAAGCCAATAATGACCAAGCTCCAGCTCATCTTAAAGATCTCATAAAACCATATCGTCCCAATGGGACACTTCGCTTTTGGACTGCAGGCTTACTTGTAGTTCCTAGAGTTTCCAAAAGCAGCATAGGAGGCAGAGCATTCATCTGCCAGGCTCCTCTGCTGAGGAACCAGCTCCCAGTTTGGGTTCAGGTGACCCCCTTTACTTTTAAGATTAGGATTAAAACTTTCTCTTTTGATGAACTTATAGTTAGAGCTGCTCAGGTGACTCTGAACATCCCTCAGTTATGCTGCTATAGGTCTCGACTGCTGAGCACCTCTCCTCTCCTTTACTGTCCTCTCTTTCACCTGCCATATATTTTATGGGTGCTCACATCGGAGTATAATGACGGCTTAACACTGGCCATATGCTACCACTGCGTGTCATTAACTTTGTGTCGGCTCGCTCCTGCAGCTCCTGTAGGTTGTGTTTTGTCCTCTCTGCAGGTATCTCTGGCCATGGAGCTACACATTTCTGATCTGAGGTTACTGGCCTCACCAACGTCTCCAGTGTTTACTGTCACTGCTATTCTTCTCTCTGTCCCCTTCACCCTCACCCCAGACAGCCCCCCTCCCTGAACCTGGTTCTGCCAGATATTGGTAAAATAGACTTT
The DNA here is from genome assembly GCF_000690725.1 of Stegastes partitus. NCBI lineage: Eukaryota > Metazoa > Chordata > Actinopteri > Pomacentridae > Stegastes > Stegastes partitus. Next base: position 194,043 of record NW_007578405.1, on the reverse strand, counting down.
TTTAATTTCTAAAGTGGCCAAAGTGCTGCTCAAAAGGAAATGCTGAATTTGCTGGATTTATCTCTACTATAAAATATTGTAAAGTCTTACCCTGAGATGACTTATGTTGTGAATTATACAAGAGTTGACACAAAAGTTTTGATGCTGTTTGTGGTGCATGGAGCACATCACGGTCATTAATGTGCAACTTGTGCGAGCAGCAGCTTTTATGAGTCAGGTGCACCTGCAGCATCCTTGTTTTCTTCAGCAATCATGTGAAAATTAGTCCTCCAGGATCTGACTACTATAATGTCTTGAAGCATCTGAGGGAGAACATTTAATGCAAACGACATGAACTGTGGTGCGACAGCATAACAGTGCTCCATTACAGCGCAGCAATGAAAGTCAAGTTAAAGCTTCACTGTTTTGACACAGCTTAAGAGATTCAGTGCTCATTGCAGAGGTTGTTTGACATGTTTAAATCATGGGTCGTCCAGGGAGTTTTACAAGTGTTGCAGAAGCACTGGGAGCACTGTATCACTGCAGAAGGAGAACATTTTCACAGGGATAGTGGCCAAATTTAAATCAGGTACATTTTGGATTTTTATATGCCCCAAACCCTTGCTATTTTAAATATTTTTTTCTCTCACCGAAAACAGCTGTGTGAAATAACCACATCGGTTTATGATAGATGCAGGTGGGTGAGAACTTAAAGGAAAAACCACCTTAAAGCGTCTTAAGATGTTGAGCCACCACTAGCCAGTGGCTTCGGTGCTCCTCAGCATTTGTCCTCCAAGCCTCTTTACTCCACAAGACGGATGAACATTGTTCCAAAGATATTTCCTTATTTGGTGATTTAATGATTTAGGGAGAGAGTAGTTTTTAAAATCCTCTGCAGTTGTTCATATCTGGTTTTTATGGAGCCATCAGCATATGATAAAGGTGATTGCTCAGCACACATTATCTGTATTTTGCAGTGGTCTTATCGCTAAGAGGACAAGTGGAGCTAAAATATGGCAAGACAAGATCCTCACCTCTATGCAAGCATCCACCCTTATTTATACATTTTTCCTTTCCTTCAATTTATTATCCATCACTACATTTTTGGTTTTATGAGGATATTTCCTGGCTTGTCCTTCAAATGTCTCTAAACTGTAGGTACCTGTGTATGCCTAGGTGTGATGTGGACACCCCCACCCACCAGAGTCTGCCTCAGGCTGGAGATCAGTCTCATACCATCACTATCATCGGAGCCATCGCCTTCTCTAACTCACCCGCTTCCTCAATCCTCGTCCTTATTAGCCACATGTCAGTGGCTGCTGGGTTGGAGGAGCAGTAAAAACGCCCACCCAGTTATTCAAGGCAGCGGCGGAGGGAGAGATTGTGAACTAGAACGACAGTGAGGCTATGACCGACTAGCCGAGGTAAATGTGCAAACGTAAACAGAAGCAACAGTGGATGTGCGGCGAGGGAGCCGAGTTCCCCAAAGCAGAGACTTCTTACAACACCAGTGTGCTCATCAAGCTCCGCTTTACATGCAGCAAGACGCCCATCCTGCAGTGAGGGGAGAGCACCACTCGGGAGATTTAAGACCTCCCAATGAAGACATCAGCAGCTGTGATCAAACTGCATACAGAGCCTGCAAGAGAAGCAGAGTTCAAGCCAAGACCAACCTGCTTTAAAGACTTCTTCTTAACGGCCATAATTGCTCTCATCTTTGTACACATTTATCATTTGTATCTTGTTCCAATCCAATATCTTGTTTCTCTTACATCTTTTTTTACTGTTTACAAGGCCGAAGACTGTCTTTAAATTGTTGATTTATTAAGAAAGGTTTTCACCTCTCTTTTAAAAGGAATTGCAACAGTGTTTTCTCCTGGTTGCAAATGCGAATAGCACTTCTGACAGTACAGACAGTCACAGTGCTTCAGCTTCTACTGGAGCTACACTGCTGTAAGAATCACAAATGTTGCTTAGATTTATACTAAAACCTGCCTTTAACTACTCTTTTAAGTGCAGAACCAACATGAATACATTGCCCTCTGTTGTTGAAACAATATAAAAAAATGTTAGAAACACTCAACAGCACAAAGTTCAAGAACAAAAACTAAAGGTTAATCTCATTTCACTAATCTCTGTCTCCTCGTCTCTGCACAATCACAAAAGACGTAACAATTCCTAAAATGCATCTCAAGGATCCAGGATCATGATGGCTTGCTGGAGGAGCTGTAAGGGTGCACAAGTGTATTCTCAATTAAGTCTTGTGACAAAAATGAGGCGGGACACACAGCTTACAAAAGATTTGTCGGAAACAGGACAGACAAATGTGTGTGTATTGTATATTTATCCATGAATCAGAACATTTGTCATTCTATATTTGTGTAGCACCATATCGTGTGCCATGACTCTTTTGTACTTCACTGCAGATATGAGTTACATAAAAGATTAAAAATGCGCGTCATCGGTACATTCTCACCGCATTCTGTCATGTTGGGAATTGAATTCTATGTAAATATATGCTAGAAGTTGTCGCGCTGTTCTGTTCGTCTGACAGAGATCATAAAATACAGTGGTAGGTTATAACAAAACAATGGATAAACGATGCCATTGTGCCACACGTCAAATGTAATTAATGTCCCTTTGAACTTTGAGGTGAGGAAATCTCATCTCCTATCTCATTGTGTCTCCTCTTCGCCTCCTTTGCTCACATCTCTGGTGGAACTGACGAAGACACCAGGAGAAGAGTTAAGGAAAGGAATCGAGGATGTACAATTAGGAGAATAAGACAAGTTTGAAGTGCAATCAAAGTTGTCATAGGCAGCTTTTGCCATTTGGGCACCATCTTGGTTTTTATTAAAACGACAAGGTCCACATCTAGATGAATGGAGAACTACAATTTCAATGATGAAAATTGCTTAAAAATGTGGTGACTTGGCCCCAAAATAAGGCTCAAAAAACATTTTTTTCCTGCAGGTTTTACTTCTACTATATGTGCACACAGTTTCACAACCTTGTGGCTGCATCAGTGCAACAACTCTATTTAAGGGATGTTTCCTGGTTACTATCCTATTCAGGGTTGTTTAGGAGACGAGTCTCTCCCTTATAACATCTGTGCTTTCTCTCTAACTATAAACTTGACATCACATCCTTCACGAAGGTAACACAAACTGCAGAATAAAGCAGTTTTAATAAGCTGTATCAAATGAAATGCCAAACACAATGTCCCCCCATAATATTATTGAGGTATTTAGTCTAAACTATTATCACAGTTTTGTCCTGAGTCCTGTCTTGTGTTGCATGTTGCAGCTCCTCCACCCACCCGATGTCACCAGACCTGATTTTCACACCAACCTCACTGCTCCCAATCCACCAATCAGCCTCAAAGTGTGTTTATACCTGCCATCTGCCCATTGTTCTTTGGCAGATTGTCGCTTACTCATCCACATGTTTGATCTTGGGGTTTTTTTTTATTCTTGTGATTCCTGTTTGTTCCTGTTACCTGCCTGCTTGTTTTCCAATCTGCCAGTCAGCCTCTATTGTTCTGAAAATAAATCACCTAAAACTGTTCCTGCCTGTCAGTTGTTCTGCTCTTGGGTCCTTCTTTTCCGCTATCCCGACACCGACTACTAAAATCTGATTTTGCCAACTTTCTCCGAGGCACAGTAGCAAAATGAATACATCAGTTTACTGTAATTGACTGTGGAGCATGAAACTAAAAGAACACACTTGACACGACCGAGCAGGACCCCGGCTAATGAACCTGTACTATAAACCCATCAATCATCACAGATGTTTTGATCTACAGTGTGCAATTCTGCTACTGTCAAACAGTACTGACTTATAGTTTACACACACACAGCAATAATGCATGTCTTGGCTCGGAGGACTTCACCTTTGGCTGACCGGTGCTGTAGCTGTTTGTGTTGCCATGTGGGAGAGCTGGCCTCAGGTCCAATCTGTTACAACTGCACCAGGAAAGAAGAGCAACTCTGTGTTTGGCCGCTGAGAGAAATATAGTACAATGGCGAGGTTGGACACAGCTGCTACGTTTTTCTTTATTCTTAAGTGAATGTACAATTTTTTTTGTTTGTTTTAAAAAAGCAGAGTTTGTGACACGCAGATCACTAACCTTGAAAAAACAGTTTCTGCTTTTCTGTGAAACTTCAGACTTGATTGTTCTTCAAGCAGACTATGTAATGAGAACTTTATGTAAGAGCATAAAACTACAAATCTGAGAAAAAAAAGCATTAAAAGGTAACTTCCAAGGATGTCAAAATTGTCACACAAAAAAAAGCCTCAGCTATGGACGTCATTTGAATACAACATAGAAAGCTTATAGGTAACATCATAAATAATGCCTATATTGGAAATGTTTAGCTCCTGGACATCAGCAGCATTTAAAAATGCCATACAATACAGAAAAAAAACTAGCAGACTTGCTGTCCTTTATTTTATTTACTCATCTTTTAAATTAAGTAGTTTTCTAAACTATAAAAATGTCCCTCAAGACTTGTTTTAGTTGCATGTTTATCTAGGTACAAAGAGATAAACTGTATAATTCAACTAATCTATATTTGGGGTCTAAAGGCTACTGTTTATAGTATTTGCTTGGCAAAACATCCGTTTCGACTACTGTAACAAGTCTAATACAAATTGTCTGAGTCTCCATAGATACTAAGCTTCATTTCATCTTCATATTGTAGCCTGTGGGTCTTAAAAAAAGTCACCAAGTCATCCAAATAAATCATCAGCGTTTACAAAACTCTATGAGGCAGCAGCAAACTACTTTTAAGCATTTTCAACCTGCAACTGGCATCAGTTCTAAAGCATTACCCGCAGTATGTATTAGGAATCATATAACACTAAAAGAGATGCTGAACATGTGTTTTACAGTGTAAACAAGGATCAATATCATATACCAATCAGCCACATATTAAAAATCACAGACAGGGGAGGTGACTGCTGCTATATCATGGGTCCTGGCATACATTTTGATGTTACCCTGCCATGCCACTCAACTAAATATTGTTTAGGAACAGCTCGAGGAACAAGACCAAGAGCCATAAGCATTTACCCGGCCCCCAAATTCCCCACATCCCATCATCCAAAAGAGCAAGTTTTATCCACAAAATCCCAAGTCAGCAACCCAGCTGGACCCAAAGGATGCACTGCCAACACCACAGGACACATCAGACTTGGTTTGGCAGCCAAAGGTTTTATTGTTGTGGCTTAACATCCTTAACACCTGCGTCGCCCTGATGCCAGGCATACTTGCTTTGCATTTTCCCTGGACCGCATCAGCTGCAAGGAGAGGGGGGACCTATTGCATGGGCAACATTCTGTCGTCCATATCAACTTGGCCAGGCTTGGACCTGGAGAGGCCACTCCAGCTTTGCTGTTTTCAGTGTAGGCATAACACGGGGAGCAGCAGTCTACCAGTTATAAGCCCATGCTCGTGTGGTGTAGAGCTGGGCGCTAGGGGTTGGTCTAGACGGTGGGAGGAATTCTTTAATTCTATTGGGTAGTCACTGCCCGCCTTAATCCGGGCAGCCCTCGGACAATAAGGTACTACCCCTCCACAACCTGCTTGCTCCATTGGGTGCTTGGAGCTAGGACAAAATCGACAGGCAGGTTGTAAATCCAAGCACCAGGCAAACATCATTTACCACATTTGGCTTGTTTAGCCACGCCAAGAAGTGTGCGAGTGACCGAACATGGTGCATCCCATCGTCTAGTGAAACGGAAGGAGGCCGACGATGGATGGACATACATTGACATCATTTAAGCATTTTTCTCTCTTTCACTGTCTTTGCAGTCCAGTTAGCCGTTATTCTCCCATCTGTCTCTGTGAAGGATTGAGATGGTACCGCTACAAAATCAGCACTTCACGCCACACCACAGCTGACTAATTAGTACATTAGCATAAACACTGGACGTCTGCCTCACAGGAAAGCAACAGCTAGCTCCGTGCGCACTGTTCCGTCTCTGGGGTCCAAAAGCTAATTACTGCTCATCATTGTTTTCCAGTACAGGTAGCAGGAATGCACCGTGGCCTGCAGTCTGACTGTACACAGCGGCCTCTCCGGGGTCAGCGGCCGGTTATTCCCCTCGTCACCAGCACTAAATGAGACGAAGGGCTGAATGATGCCAGAGAGCACGGCTGCTACAACAGTTACCAGCACTGATATCAATATCCTTTATGATTCATTGGCCTCCACGGTGTCTGTGACCCACCTGTGGACAGACATTTGTAATCCTCTCTGTTTGCCCGTCTGTCTGCTTCCTCTAAATGTCATTTAGCATGTCTTTGCCATTTTTTCCTCACTTTAAATTTATAGAGATACAATACAGGCAGCACAGAAACGCAGGTAACACACTCCTGCATGCAACAATTAGTGCATAAGTATTATGTAAGGTGTACAAATGGCTAAGCTATCGAACCATATGGCATGAGGTAATGCTGTGCTCTATATGATCCAATGGTTATGACATGCAGCATGACATAATAGTATAAGCATGCGCTCATGAATTTTAATGACCTCTTTCCTTTCATGTTATAGAATCAAAGCAGTTTATTGCACGCACACCAAACAACAAGGGTCCTGCACTGAGATCGAAAACAGATGAACAACTAAATTATGACATAGCAGTAATTAAAGGTAGATTCCTATGGACAAACATGAAGAAAAACACCTTGTTTCAGTCAAACCTTAGCAGCACAGAGCCCTTGAGTTGTCGAGCTAAAGCATATTTTTTCTTTGACTAAGAAGATAAACTGTCATCATGTCTCTTATTTCTTTTTTTTTTTCCTTCATCCCTTTATATATATATATCATTTTACAACAAATGGTAGTTTTTTTTTCTTTACTAGATTTAAAATGTGATGTGCACTTGTTCACACTCTGTCCTACTCCACAGTCGGTGCATGTGAATAGCATGTAACAGCCAAACGTACAGATCCTGAACACTCATTTATCACGACATAATAACACCATGTTGACAGTGGAGCAGGTGATGCGGCGTCCACTCCGACTACCGAACAGCACAGGGCTCTGGATATCATGTTACTGTGCAGGCAAGCGATGGATTTCTATGTAAACACTCACACACAGCAAAATGTTCCAACTCTTTTCTGTCAGCATTCATCTCAAATATGATAGGCACCATGAAACACAATCAGCAGCTGACAACTGAAAAGACAGCTGAAATGCATTGTGACTGAACTGTTAGCAGATCTTTTGAGATACTGTTTGAGTCATCTGAAAATGTATGTAATTGGATTTGGAATCATTTGAATGCACGGCTGAAGTCAGAGAAGGATTTCTGAGATTGGTATGACCTTTAAAAGTTACAAATGAAGTGAAAGTGTAAGTTTTGATGAAGAAATTTAAGCTTGGATCACTAAAAACCACAAATAACACTGTGTTTGCTCAAAGGGAATCTGAAGGAAACTTTGGATTTGTTGGGTTTTCGTGTTTTGTGTTTTCGACTTTACCATGTAAAGGGTCTTGAAAAGACACGCTTTGAATTAGCACAATAATGTAAAATAAAATTCACTGATAAAAAAAAAACATACTAAACTCCAGAGCTACTGCAGCAAAAGACCGTGTACTTTTTCAAAACTGAACAGTAGCGGAGTGGCTGTGGACTGCTTCCAACACTTGGATCACTATGAATTTGTACTTGCACAAACCAACTGTTTGACACAAATTCTGGCAAAATGACAGAAAGTCAAGAGCCGCACGACTATAAACACAACGACGCTCACATGAGCCCTCGAGAGAAAGCAGCAGATTTATTTTATCACAAACTGGATAAACAACATACATATATCAATATACAGATATGTTTGGTCCTACATATTATAAAGTCTAACTTCATTCACACTGGTGGTCAAATTCAGCATTTTGGACGGTCGTGATCCTCACTGACGAGAGGACGTTTCCATGTCCGTCCAAGTGGCCGCTGTGGCTGCAGTGTGTCACCACTCGGCTGTCGAAGCGTGAAAATCATGGAAACGTTCCATCTCAGACTACATTCATGTGCTTGAATCAGGACCATCATGCCACATTTGTGACGCTTGTAACAGTCAAACAGCAGTAGGTGTTGTTGAGAATACGTTGGCTTTTTTGTTGCTAATGTTCAACGTTTGAGTTTCTTCACCATTGTTGTGAGACGATTTCATCATTCAGCCAATTTGTCAGTCAGCTAAAACATTAAAACCACTTATAAACCTCTTATAAACAACACTGATCTTGTCACACTGCAACCTTCTTTGCAGAAACCATGGATCCTGGCATTAGTTTGGATGTTACTTCGACATACAGCACCAACCTAAACATTTTTGCAGGTCAAGCGCTGCCTCACGTGGCAACAACTCTCTCCAATGGCAGCTGCTTTCCCCCAGCAGGACAATGCAAAAACTGCTCAGAAACAGCTTGAGGAACATGACCAAGAGCTCAAGGTGTCAAACTCCCAACCTTGTCTCCCAAAAATTACATTCCAATACAGCTATACAAAAACTGCAAGAAACATATTTTCTCCTTGAAAGGAGACCGGGAATTAGCGTTCTGTTTGGGACCAATATTCTTAGATTTAAATTGTGTTTTCACTCATTGTTTGCCGTCAGGTTTCACCATCTTTTAGGCTGGGTGTAGGCAGAACATCTAAATGGTTATTTTTAGGAAAATAGCACAGTTTGAATCAAAATACGACCATTTCACAGCATGTTTCTCCTCCAAGTCCCACCTTATCTAATATATCACTGGTTGTCTGGATAGAGGAGCAGTTGGAAAGAAATACAATAAATGGCGAAGAAATGCTGATTGGAATATGTCACAAACAAACACAATCCAGCAGAAAATAGATTTCTTTCAAAATATAATTAAGAAGTCAATTCAATTGTACAAGGAAACTATTTTTGGAAGACAGGGCTGAAACTTCAAGTGTCCATAGGATGCACTGTAACGAGCCGGATCCACAAAGCCGCCACCTAGCAACGAACAGATCAGAAAGAGAACAGTACAGAAAGGATACGCTGCCAACATACCAATGCCAAACACCACAGGAGACCCCTAGAGATCTCGTGCCCATGCCCCAGAGGGTCAGAGCTGCTTTGGAGGCACGAGCAGGAAATACACACTATTAGGAAGGGGTGGTTTTAATACGATTTCTCAGCTCATCAGAGTAAGAAAACGTTCTTCATCTTTTCATGCTTTATCAAAATGTCGTCCCCCAACAAAATCTCAATCTCAAAAGCCACATCTTTGCAAAGATCACCCAGACTTACTACTTGCTTTCAGTATTCATTTAGATCTCGTCTAAAGTGACAGCTTCCTGAAATGTCTCTGTGTGTGATTGATTACACTGAATCCAATGTGGAACTACTTTGTGCAGCTACAACAGCTCATCAAGGCAGGTGGCCTTTGCTTTCAGTTGGGCCCGGAGAGCCAGCTGGTGGATGTTCAGAGTCCTGCAGACTCAGCCAAATGGGGTGAAAAACTGGACTTCAGCATAAATGTTTACCCAACAGATGACAGCACAGTCTGTTGCCCCCACGGATGCTGCCACATACTGTTTAACACGACCCATTAACAGCATCCATCCATAAAGGACGGGCCGATATGCCATGTTGGAAACAGAGCTTCGTTCATCACATCGGAAGAACATTTTAGACTTTCATGCATCTCCACTATTCTCTACTTTATTCAATGAATGGCCAAATCTATGCAGATATTCTTATACTTTGGTCTTGATGAGCTTTTCATGGTTTGGTCCAGATTCCTTTGGTTCCAATGAAACACAATACAAACTGGCCACCGTTTGGAAAGAATCTCTGCATTTCAACACAATTCCTGCTTTATTTGGCTTCAGATTTTTCCAGTTTCCATCATCTTATATATAAAATATGTCCAATCTGCAGTTCATGTTCACACACACACACATACGCACCAACAATGGGGTTAAAGCTCCTGGGAGCAGGAAACATGCTTACAAAGGCTGGTTTGACATCACGACTACAGCATGATGTATTGCCTTCAATTCTGCCCCGTTCATCAGTTTCTTCTCCTTCTTCAGGGCCTCCATCTCGTCCAATTATCATCCACAGCAAAAACAGATGTTTCACACGTTCGCATATTCCGTCACGATCTGACGTTTACATGCCACAATGAAAGAGACAGAGGTACAGCGTGTTCTTTCTCTGTATTATAATTAGAACACGGCGAATCGTAGAGTCACAGTATATGTGTGTGTATAAATGTATATATGACACTGTATGTGTCCTGTAAGTCTGCCAATAGTGGGTCAATTACATGCTTGGCTGATAGCAGTGACACACAACGAACTACTGTGGAGTTATCCTTTCAAGCTTTTCCATCAAATGCAAATAAAAAAAAAAAAGTTTATAATCAGTTTTTTGTCCAAATTGCAACTGTCCAAAGTGAAAACTACTTTAAAAAGTCGAATCAAATAAGAAGAAACATGTTCTTGTCCTGAATGTGGAAGCATTTTTGGCAACCTGTTCTATGGATCGGGTGAAATATCACAACCACACCGCTGCATATCAATAATTTAATGAAAATAAATGCCCAAATGTGTACCAGAGGATTTGTACAGCAGTAAGTCTTTGAAATCAACCTGCCAGGCCGGACAGTGAGGATTAATGCCTTTGTCCAGGGCTTCCAGGCGTCTCTGCTAATGATCCATTCAGAGCCAGGGGAGTCTTTCCTTGATACAAATAACTGTTATTTACTGCCTCATTACAAATGAAATCTATAACTGGAAGACTGGAGAGAAAAGGAAAATAAAAGCAGTACACCATCAGTCGCTATACACGAGCACCTTCTTTATGTTTAACTATTCAAAAACAGCAGATCCAGTTTAACCTCCATCATAGAGGCCCGTTTAGAGTCCTGTGTGTTCGTCTGTTGCACTTTATCTCCAATAGGAATGCAATTAATTATTATAATGACTATTTTTCAGTTGATCAGTTTATAGTTTAAATGAGAAAATGCGGAAATAGTATCAGGCGCCTAAAGCAACTCTTAAACTTTTTTTTGTGCCTGACAAACAGCTAAAGAGGCAAAAATATGAACTTTTTAACATAAAACACAAAGGGCAGCATAAACTCACATTTAAGACGCTTAAAGTAGCAGCTACACTGTAAAATTAAAAAATTACTTATTTATTTCTAGCATCTGTGGTGCCAAAAAATATTTTAAAATAACAGAAAATAAGCATTTCATAAAAATACAGTAATTTTCCACAATTAAAATATATTTTCCAGCTGTAATTTTACATTAGATCTCTGTATTTGTCGGCTTTTTAAGTTAATGGAGGATATTTATGCACGTAAATGATAGATTACCTATGCTTATAGATGTACATTGACGAAAACACATTACTTCTACATTCTTGTTGTGAGAATTCTGTATTTACACAAAACACCACTTATCAAACAAACCTGTATGCAATTAGAAAATGCATTTTCTTCTGTTGCCACCAATAGTGTCTAGCTTTCTAAGAATATTTTCAGCACTAAACTCACATTTTTTATCAAAATTGTTTTTGTTTTATTTTACAGTGTGTGGTGTATATAATATAATTTCAGCAATAAGTTTTTAATTGCTGACATTTTAGCAGCAATCACCAAAGCAGTAATCTCAGAAAGAAGAAAGTTTGGCCAAAAATAAAACGTGGTTATTATCCACCATCTTTAAAACCATAAAGTGTGCAAAAAGTTAAAAACCGTGCTCATCTGCCACTTTTATTTCTGAGTTTTTACATTCCTAAAAACTCCTAATGCACGAATAGCAAATATTATGTCATTCAGAGCACAAGGCCCTTTCAGACATTCCCAGAATTACTATCATGTGCACAGACACAACCCCACCAGCCAGCCAGCCTCTCTCCTGTCTGTACCAACACACACACACACACACAGACACACACTGACAATGAGCTGTTTGTGGGTCATTATCTAACAGTGTCAAGTGGTCGGTCTTGAGTCCATCGTGCAACACTCAAACCTTATCTGCTCAGACGCCAAAGCTCGGTCTGCTCTCCCATCTCCATCCTCTGAGCCTATCAGGACCTACGAGACTAAAAGCGTTCATTCTCTCTGCAGCAGCATGAAGGTCGGAGGGGAAACGTCTCAGGGGCACAAACGAGGGACCTCAATTCTCAAAACCCTCGTATTTCCTTAAGTCCTAAACTTCAAACAGATTTTTTAACACACTAAGTCTTTGCCTTGCTACATATTTGCAGTAGTACAACTACTATCAGCCAGTGCAGCAGGTTTACTAGGCGTTGTGTTTTACATAATAGCTGTTGTAAAGGTGAGTCACACATTAGACAACACTGTTTACATGCGCAACTGTAGTAAGTGGTTTACATCACTACTGCAAGCCAGAGAAGGAAACCTGCTTTGCAATTCAGATATTAATATGGACAGTTCCACCAATAACATCTAAGTTTAACTTTTCGCTTGATAATATGAAGTGCATTTGCGATTTTTATTATAATTATTACATTAATCAATCAACAATAATCGGGTAGAGCCCCCTAGAATGGCAGTTCTCATTCTGTGAGGCAATTATTACAGTAAATCAAGCAGGAAAAGTGACGGAATAATACTTAAATTGCAAACTTTTGGGTGATCTTGAGCTTGTTCACTTGTTCTTTTGAACTTTTCTCTAGAAGCATGAATTAACTGGCATTTGTGAAACTGTGCAGCTGTATGAAGCAAGGAAAGATCATTCTCATAACCAGCTTCACAATAAATTTTAACCTAAAAACCAAGCTGAGAAAAGGTGAGACTGTCATGTATTGTATTATATGACTATTGATGGTCAGTGCACCAAACAATGTCCTGATGTAGCTCTATCTCATTGCACATTCCCAGCAAACCAACTGGAAATGAGTCACAGAGCGCCTGCAGGTCATTATCGGTTAAGGATTCAACAAATGCATTAGCCTCTCTGCCTCACAAGTTCCTGGATAAAGTCTCACTTCCGAAAAAACCAGACACCCACAAGCTAACGACAAGCGCTGATAGCAAACCACAAGGACAGTAAGAGGCTCAGAGAGGTCTACTGTAGTGCTGCCAGAACGGCTCTAAACATGGAACAATGTGGAAGGCGGCAGCATCGAGCGTGCATCAACAAGTTTTCTCAGTTTGCACCCAATAGGTGGCATGAAAGTGGCCTAAAAATATACCCATATACCCGCAGTGCTGGAAGAAACGTGATGGGAGGCATTAGTTGATTGAAAGTTGATCCAAAAGTCTCTTAATAGGTTGAATGCGTAGGATTTTTCAGAGAATCCATTTCCTTAACAGTCCAATGGTGGAAGTAAATCATCTCATCAGTTATTCAAACCCATAATAAAGGAACAATTGCACTGATACCAACAGCTGAAACAACAGGAAACAGAAGGAATCTCTGGATTGTACCATACTATCAGAGACGTATAGAGGAACAAATCTGAGGGAGTTATTTTGGGCATCCAGGACTCTGGGAGAACAGCTTGGATGGGGATGAAAGTTGAATCATCAGTTGGGAACATTGCAAAACTGTAAGAAAATTTCAGATTATTTCATTAAAAGTAAAACATATTATCAAAACTTGAGCCAAGTTAAATCTCAAGGTGCAAAAACAAAAAAAAAAATCCATTTCACATTGTTCAGACAGCAAACTGAAGCTCAGTATGAAACATTCAGCTCTTTAAATCTAAGTATGCTCAGATTTTGGGTCGATTTTGGATGAATTTAGCAGCTTTGGTGCAAATACTTTGTTCACACAAGCAACAATAGCTTAACAATGACAGAATTCCTCTAGTTTCAGATAACCAAAAGTACCTTACTAACATGTATACTTTACTTCTGGGGCTTTTATTTCATGGTTGGAGCTTCTCTGTTCCACCTCGAAGCCCCAATAACAAAAAGGTGTAATCCTTTAAGATATGTCTTCCCTAGTTTAACCCGGAACAACTTCACAGGAGTCCTAACCTCAAAACCTCACCCACCATCTGGGATGAGCAGGAACCAGGAAGCATCACTACGAGTTACTAAAAAGCGCTCACGGCTAAATAAGACCAAATCCCTCCAACCAAAGGAGTGGAGGGCAGTAAAGCTGCAGCTCTGAGAAGTTAAACAATTCCAGACAGAACAGGTGCAAGACAAACATCTCTATAAAAAATGCACAACACTAACAGAATCAGAGTAGAACAAATTTCTAAAAATCAGTTAATTTTTTAAAAACAAAAGTTCCTTTTTTTTTTGTTTGTTTGTTTTTTGCAACAACACATCATGTTCCTGTATTTACTGTTGATAGGACCAAATGTGTACAAAAAAAATCCCTCTGCTTTTAATCTCCGGGAGGCAACCAGTGTGTCAGGTGGAGTTACAGAAAGGTCTTGACAGATTCTGCCTCAGTGGGATTCCCTCATCCCCTCCACCCGGCAGCAGCTGCCACATTTATTGCCTTTCTAAGCATTTTTCTGCTGCTTCGACACATTTTCATCCCACCAATGTTCGTTCTCTCCATCAATATTAATGTTAGCTTCTCCGGATCGCAATCTGTGTGTGCCGGCACCTGCATGTGGTAGAGATGGAAAATCAAACTTAACGACAAGGGAATGTTTTTCTCCTTGTCTTGTGTGAAAAGGCGGATGTAATAGTAGGATGCAACAGCACATCATACAGATGGCCGTGGTGGATGATAATGATTTTAATTGTTGGGTCTTTTTAGTATTGATGGTGTTCAGTGGGATGTGATAAAGGGAGAGGCAGGAGATAAGGATGCTGGGAATCGTACGGATACATACGATGCTCACAAACAGAGCTGAGCAGCATGAACACTCAGACGGGAGAGAAATACTTCTGCAGACACTCAGCCCAGACAGGAGGAGAAACAGTCATCTGGCTGACAGCATCGGTGAGAAAACCTGCACAGTTGGCTGATTGAGGAGCCTCAAGACACACACTCACACACACACACACACACACACACACACTTGTGCACACCCTTCCCCCAGCCTCTCGTAACTCCCCCGAGAAGAGTGCAGCCCACTCGAGTCTCGGCGTATTCCGTGGGTGTTTGTGTAGGGGGGGGGATCGAGCAAGCCACGACACGACACACACAATCGCACGGTTCACAAGTGTCAGACGCCCCTCCAACTCACCGCCTCCGAGTCTTCGAATCCATGCAGGTACAAGTTATCGTACATGGAGGAGTGAGGTTCCAAAAAGCAGCTCTTCGGGGCAGAAAATGATCAACCTGTTCCAGGGAGGATGGAGGATGAGGAGGACAGGGGAGTGACAGAGCCCACCACCAGTCTCCACATGAAGGTAGACCACAAAGAACCCAAACCGCACCAGAGCAACAGATTTGAATAATAATTTAAAAAAATAACAAAAAAAAATAACAAAAAAAAAAACCAGATGGAACCCCCAGTGTTTTCCTGATGCTGATTTGGATGTTATTGCCCACAAGTCGAGCGAGTGTTGGTTCCCATTATAAGGCAGCCTGGCTATCCCCAGAGGCAGAGCAGACCTGGCATTTCATCTGCCTTCCAAGCTCAGAGCGCACGAGCCAATCCCTTTCTCCAGCACTGGCTGATGACAGAGGTGGGATGCAGGCTGCCGATTGGCCGGGGGAGGCTCCAGTCAGCCTGGCTGGCTGTGAATAAGGAAGAAGAGGAGAGAGAGAGAGAGAGAGAGAGAGAGAGAGAGAGAGAGAGAGAGAGCGGGAGGGAGCGGGAGGGAGGTGGGGGTGTCTGCAGCCTGAGAGCATCATTAACCAGCAGGCTGTGTGGATTCTGTGCGTGGATGTGAGTGTGAGGTAATCTCTTACACTAAACACCCATTTGCAAAGACTGACATTTAATTTACGCGCGCACAACCGCAGCAAAGGTGAACAGCTGAGTGATGATACTTTAAACAGGAGGCAGGCCGGGGTCGGTATCGAGCTGCCGCGCTGTTACAACAAGTGCTCATGTCTCCACAGCTTCATGAACACACTGGGGCCATAAAGTCAATCCATAAATGTCCGCAACGGGGGAAAACTGATCACGCAGGAAATCGATCGAGAAGAGCTGTGAAAGTATAAGGTTTGACACCTTTTATGGAGCGCATCTGGTAAATGCAATCACAGAAGGATGGAGGAACGGTAGAGCTGCTGCTGTTTTACGAGCACTAATCTAAAACTAAAAAACTCTGCATTGTGACATTTAACGCATTCTGGAGAAAGTTTTTCTTGTGATCGGTTCTCCTGCAAAACTGATTATATTAAATATCATGAGTTTGATATTCTTACATGAGAGATACAGATTTTTGATTTCATTCAGACGTATGGATTGGGCAGTCAAACATAGTAAATGAGTAAAGAAATGTAGGTTAAATACATGCAAAAAAGCTGAACTATTTCAGTGTTATCGCATGTTTCTGTTACTATTACTTTGGCTGTGCATCTTTTCTGCACAAAAGACGTGAAAAAATATTATTTCTGTTAAACATACACACAAAAATTACATGAACTGAACCTCTATTTTGTTCCTTCTAAGATCCAATTTAAGCGAAATCGAGTCTGATTTGTTGCAAAAAACAAATAGAGCAACAGCACCCTCTCCTGGAAAACTGTGAGACAGAAGCTGCTCCTGCTGTTATCGGATGATGCATCTTCATTAAACCCGCCACAGTTTTCTTTTTTTCCTTCCACTTAAGGAGCAATTTTTAAACCGCCCGATGGTTACATCATTATATAGCAGATTGCCTGTTGAAGAAACAGAGGTGACACATCACGGAGCTGAGTGTTAGTTCATCATTTACTCAGATACTGACCTCCAGTATGCATTTAGTCTGTTCAGCAGCTTCCAGCAGCCCGGTCTGCCCTATAAAACTGAGTAACAGTGGATCACAGAGAAGCCTTTAAGAATAAAGTACCGCAATCTGTTTCATTCAGGCTGCAGGTGCATGAAATCATACATCAGGGATTTTTTGGGGGGGGAAGAGATAAAGAAGGATGAAGAGCTAAAGAGGAAGAGCACAGAAGGTGAGTCGGGACTTGCTCAGGAGGTATTTAGGAGATTTTTGGAGGCGGAGAGGGATTCTGCTGACAGTTTGGCAGGATCATCACCACATAGCTATAGTGCTGGAATTATTTATAGCACAATCACAACCATCACACCGAACTAAATACACAACAGAGCACTTGGTTCAACATAGATTCAGCTCAGAGCTCAGGGAACCGGAACAGGATAAATGTGCTTTTAGTCTGATCTTGAGCAGGCAGCAGGGCACAGTGGAGCGCAGGTGAGTTTTATGATTCAGAAAGCATCATTTAAAGGCTGCAGTTAGAACACTTTAGTTGTGGAAATCTGACATCAGAGTGGTTGGGGTGTATAGCACAGAGAAGTCAACGCCCTGAAGAGCAAACCCCAGGAACATTCCTCCCCTGCTTCTTCCCCTGTATTTCCCATCTCCCCCTTAATAAAAGCACAAAAAGAGCCCAAAATAAAGACCTGCTATCTGAATCAGGTTTAGAGTTACATCTGGGTCTGTTGGTAGGATTGTGTTTAGAGTTTAGAGTGTAGTAGGTACCTTTAAGGTCAGAGCAATCCAGGGTTAACCAATTTCCAGAAGTAGTGCTTAAATAAGTGATTAATTTACTACATCATTGATAACAGATAATTCATCAGCACTTTTGAAACTTGATGACTCATTTAATAATAAAAAAAATCAAATAAAAATAACATCCTTGACTTCAAGTGTCTTTAAATGTGAAAATGTGCTGCTTTTCTAACATTGTAAATTGAATATATTTGCATTTTAGATGTATTGTTGGACAAAATAAGCAGTTTAGAGACTGTTAAAGAAAATTTTCCCATTTTTTAAAATTTACTTTCAATATTATCCAGGCATTTTGTGTCTTTATTATACAATGCCAGAAAGAGAGAGACGACGAAGCAAATATCTGGAGCCAAGACACAAACTGCACTGCAGGTAATAACTGGAACCTTAATGTAATCCAGTCATAGATAAAAAATAAAATAAAATAAATCCTTATCTGCATCCTGAAATTTACACTTTTAGGACTTAAACCTGGGATTCACCAACAAAAGCAGGCCTAAACCAAACAGAAACCCGAAACTAACTGTTGTTTTCCTCCATAAGTGTACTGTTCGTGAGTAATTTGTTAGCTGGTCTCCAGGGGTTACAGATTTACCCAAGAGACTCATGTGTGCTACCAGCAGTGAGCTATGACAGCAGCATCCAAAACCCCACCAAGTAATTCACGAATTAACGGCCACTGAGTTGAGCCATGTGACCTACATAAGGAGGATTAGCAGTGTGAAGTCCTCTCCTTATCACTTTGCAGGCTGCAGGCTGAAAAATTATGTGTCTCTGATGTATTGTGATTCAGAAATTTAAATCAAATTAAGTTTATGGGGTGGTATTGTAGGTTCTGCCATCCCAGAGAGAGAAGTTCCAGATTTACATTTCAAGACAGCGGGGAGTTAAACTTAAACTGACCCTGGATGGGAATGTGGGCTAAGTCTTTAATTCAGACTCCTTTTTAAAAAAAAAAGAGAGAGACAGTGACGAGGTCTTTAGTTCACTGCTGCATTTCCGTTGTGACTAAAAGGTCATCTGAGGCTGAGACCATTGAAGCACTTAACAGTCCTCCAGAATTCATTACTGTGCAACATTCAGTCTGTAATTTACATTGCAAACAAGGTTCCTCAGAAGGACACGCTATTGTGTTGTTCTAACAAAATGCCAATCAGCCACAACGTTAAAACCTCTGGCAGCTCAAGGGAGTAACGCTGATCATGTTGAGAAAACGCAACAGACATTCATTTGGATTCTACCGCCTGCCTAAAACGTTGTTCCACACAAAACACACCCCGCTATGGCGACTGCACTCCCTGATCTGCCTCTTTCAGTCAGACAATGAGCCCCACCACACCTCAAAAACTGCTCAGAACCGGCTCCAGGAACAAAACAAAGACTCCACGGTGCTGACTCAGCCTCCAAACCCAGAAAATCTACTCCGCGGGATGTGCCAGAGCAAATCCGATTCAGAAAGACCACAGCACAACTCACAGGAACCGAAGGATTCATTGCAAAAATCTCATTTTAGACATCACAGGACACACCCAGAGGTCCCTTGTCCAATGCCCCATGGCACTAGGGGGACCTTCACAAAATGAGGCAGGTGGTTTTAAGGTTGTGGCAGATTTCTGATCCTACCTCAATAACTCTTGTCGGGAAACCAACAGCTATCTCAAAATAAATGCGTTCAAATCCAAAACCACCATTTCTCCTGGCTTTCTGATGAATTTCTGCACAATAACAATGCAACAAAAGATTTACTTTTAAACTTTAACAGGCAGAAATTGCTTGATTTGGTTATATCAAATCTTTATTAATGTTTACATCAATGTTATCAGGGGAGATCGGTTTCAATAAGTTCTCGTCTATTGTTCTGTTTTGGAAGACGTTGACTGAACTTTGGCTGCTATGGTCAGACTTTAGAAAAGAGGACTCAAGCGCCCAAAAGAAAGACGGGTTGCAAAGGTGAAAAGCGAGCTTCATGCATACCAAAATGGCAAAACGTTGCATAAACACAGAGAGCCAAGTCCTGCACTGGAGTCCTGGAGCAGGATTTGAAGTTAGCGGGATAACTTCAGGTTTAACTCTGGGTTTTCAGGGCTGAGTGGGGTTCATTCCTTATCATGGCAACCTAATGCTGAACACAAGACCTGTTCTGGAGGAGATTCCAGACAACAGATCAACACATACTAAAACACCAATCGACCCACCAATGAGATCTCTTGGAAAATATCATCAGCATTTCTTGAAGAATCCACGAAGCTTAGTCGGCAGACCGATAAGAGATTTTTAGAGCTGCAAGTGATTTCAAAGCCACCTCATTGTCCTATATGTCTTTGTTCAGCAATATAATCCTAAAACAGAAAGTGATTACAACACTAAATCCTTAGAGCCTATTGTTGACCCTATAAGATTCAGTATAAGAGTAAATCTACTTATCGTTTTGCATGGTGTTTTTGTATATGTTCTTTACTTGTTTCAAGACAGTTTAACATCAGCAAGCAGCTGACAGAATAAAACTAAACCGGTCTCTGTTGCCCGTTTATTATCATACCCTTGGTCCAGGATGGATTTATGACAATATCCGAGATATTCCATTAAGCAGGCTTTAAGATTAGCGTATCAATGTGTCCGCAATGATAGAGCACTGAGAAAATTGTGTCTGTGTGACAAAAGACTGGGGTTTATACCTAAAGCCAAAATGGGAATGTTTTGACAAGATCAAAGGGACAGTTTCTTTGAAGATTATGAAAATGGAGCTTTATGGTTTTACTTCAGTGAAATTTCACCTTTGTCGGGACGAAAAGCCATCCCATCAATAAAGGTTATTTCCTTTAATCAGAAGGTATACAGAGGATTAACTTATCATGATTAACTAGCTGAGCAGTTCAGTTCTGAGTGACGACATGCGATTCTCTTTGATGTGCCCTAATTAATGTCAAACAGTGTGAATAACTCAGTGATCAGATCTCAGGTGAGCAGTTAACTGACAAACAAACAAACACGTTGCCCTCCGCGGCTGATTGGCGTGTCATAATCTGCCACGCATGACTGACGCTCGGCCCGTGAGCCATAACGATTGGTCGACCGTCATTTTAAACGAGCAAAAGTTATGCCTGGAATCAATTTTGGAGAATTTCGTTATGATAAAAACCGGGATTATGAAATTATTCTATGACAATCAACCGGCTGTTTTACTATAGGTTATATAGGAAATGATTCAGGACTTCGATATTTTATGATTATTAACGGGACTCTGTAAAGCAGTATGACATTAAGTGGGCAGCACTGTATTTATAGATTTGTAGAGCACTCCTGTAGCTCATCAGGTTGAGAAGGGTGGCCCGTAAATAGTAAATAGTCCCCAATGCAGCGGCCATGGGTTCAAATCTGGCCCACGGCCATTTTCGCCACTGTCCACCCTACTTCACTGTCTTCCTTTGCACCGTTCAATAAAGTCAACAGGCCAAAAAAGTTAAATAAAAAAAGAATATAGACTTGTAGCAATAGTCAGTCAACTTGTACCCGAATACTTGGTAGTGATACTGACAAGCCTGTTAACATTTACATCGTCTGCAGGTTTTTTTTCTTGCAGCTTTCCCTCTGGTTTGGCTGCTGCTGCTTTACTGTTAGTTTGCATTGTGTGTTTAAAGCATTCATATTTCACTAATGCTATACTTTGAACTTCATTTGTAAAACATGTCACTGTGATGCTGGTAGATCTGTTCATGTTTGGTCATCTGATGCCAGTTCTGCCTCCTTCATGTGAACACACTCAGGGCCAGACTCACTGCTTTGACTTATCAAGGTGGTAACCAGCTTTGTCAGAACACTTATCCCGACTGTGGTTGTTGTGTTTAGTAAAACCAGATAACAAAAAGAAATCCTGAGTATGTTGAACCTGCTTCGTAGTGCAAAATGAGGCCCCATTTACACATAGCAACAACAGTGATATTTCAGTGCGTTTGGGTCTTTGGTTTACACCTAAACGGAGCTACAAGTCATCAAAAGTGATCATATCTGAAAATTAAAGGCAAAATGGCGATTTGGAAAAACTCATCAGTGTCATATGTGTTTACAGTTTGGCTACTGTGACAGAAAGTCAACATTTTCAAGTATTTTACTTGTTTTGTCCTCTAACACCACATATAGGAGTAGTTCCACTTCTCTGTCGGTCCAAACAATTGACCCTCACTCCATTATCATTGAAGTAACAGAAAGTAGTTTGTGCCATTCATCGTTGTATTTTTTCCAGGATTCTGATTGGCTAGCATGGCTTTATGCTTCTTGTTACACTGCCCCCTTTAGATTGGGCATGCTCATAGCAGCTCTTAACAACGTGTTTATGCAGGTTTGTGTAAACAAAGGTTTTTTTTTAAAACGATCTGGTGTGAACAACGTTATTTTTGAAAACATAGATCTGTTTTTGTAAATACCCGGCTATGTGTAAACGTGGCCTTAGTCAAAATGCAAGGTTCAGGTACAAAACTACCCAAAGTACAACTGAGAATGCTGGAACACAAAGACACAAAGAACACCAGGCCAAACCATCCAGCTGACCAGTGGGTTATATCCTGCTGCAGGATTTAGGGAAGTAGGAGCAGGTGAGCTGATTGGTGAAGTGGGAGCAGGTGAGGTGGGCGTGGCAGGCAGGAAGACCTCTGGTTGGTGGAAGGAGGGAACTATTAGAATGAATGAATGCCAAAACTGTGACAGCTAAATTTGACAAGCCTTTAAGTAAATTATATGAAGTCTAACATCTCCAACAAATGTCACCACCCTGTGTAGTCAGTGGAAGTATTAAATTATCCTTATTGTTATTCTCATTATTTATTCAACTACATAAGTACATAGTGATCAAAAACTCCACAGGATGCTCTGTTAGGCTCTTTATATACTATATCTTCTTATTATTTTTATTGTCTCTTTTTAATTGTCTGTTTGATTTTTATCTTTTATTTTTTAGCACTGTTGCCTCGCAGCTAGAAGGTCACCGGTTCGCATCCTCGTGAGAACACCCAGGATCTTTCTGCGTGGAGTTTGCATGTTCTCCCTGTGCAGCGTGGGTTCTCTCCGGGTTCTCCAGGTTCTTCCTCCCAGGGTCCAAAAAAAAACATGTTGAGGTTAACTGGTGATTCTAAATTGTCTGTAGGTGTGAATGTGAGTGTGCTTGGTTGTCCAGGGTGTCCGCTGCCTTCACCCTGAGTCAGCTGGGATAGACTCCAGCCCCCCACGACCTTAGTGAGGATTAGATAATGGATGGATTTTATCCTCCTTTGTCCTTTATTAATTTACTTGTTTCTGCATTTATTTCATTTATTTGACTACTGCTATTATTATTTTATCATTCTGTTCATGGTTGTACCTGCTATGTTCTTTTATTCCACTTGCTATTTCCTTCACTTGAATGTGGCATTCTATTATTTTATCTGATCTTCTTGTATTGATTCATTGTGAAAATATTTTTACCATGTTTAACTCTATTTCTACACTTTTGCCTCCCTGGTCTTTGACCGGCCTTGTATTGTTCAATGGTCTTCCTCAGCATCCTTTTATTTTTTGCCCAGTTTCTAAAGCGCTTTGTAAACTGTGTGCTATATAAATAAAGTTATTATTATTACAACACATAGAATAAACAAGCGGCTATGATATAAGCAGAGTTGTTCTCATAACTGCATCTACGTGCACAGGGAGGATTAGAAAACTAATTAAACCAGGTGGCAGATGAGGCCCACAGAACCTTTGCACAAAGTAAATGTGATCACTTTCAAAAATTCCCACCATTTTCCAACTTTAAATATTGATATACTGCCACCCACAGCTTGTAGGAGGCTTCATTTCATCTTGCAGATGCATCGAGATGAGTTCAGCCAACAGTCTGATACAGAATATGTGAGTCACATGCACACACACAAAAGAAAGCATTGCATATCATCTCACTAAATCAACAAACACAGGTATTGGAGAACGTGGCACTGAGCAAAAGGTTCTCTGGTGTCTGTTTTAGCGCTGCAGCTCTGGATTATTCCCGGGCAAACATCTGCCGACATTTTGCATCCTCTTATCGTGGAGCTCAAAGGTTGGCTTCTGAAAACTGATCGCCGACCACGCAGAGAAACATCTGTCCGTTCGAGCAGTGCGTGTAGATGTTCAGAGCACCATCTGGGAGAATCAGTTTTCTACCAGCACCTCCCTCTGTAACGGATCTGTTTAGCATCTCACGCTGTGACTCAGACTCCTCTCCTGGAATATAATGTCCTTTTATAGAGAAATCAGTCGAATATAGGGACCACGCTGGCATTTTAAAGCAATTAAAGTCATTTTCGCTTTTTTTCTCTTTGTTTTTTTTTTTTACTTTCTTTTCCCTTCAGTGGATCTGTGAGAGGTCATTCAAAAGTCTGACAAGTTGCCACTCTCATCCTCTTTTAACCTTAATACTTAGAGCCAATCTGGAGTGAATTCCCCCTCTGCAAAACTCCATTTACACAACATATTTTTTTCAATCTGCTTCTGTAGGAGTGGTGGGCTTGGACACAAACACACTATTCTCCACCAAAGTAAACAGTTTTGCTTATTTCACAGAAGGAGAATTTCAGTATTTTTTTTTTTTTGTCTGGTGCGAAATGGACCAATATTTAAATCACAATCTGATGACAGTTGGGTTTGCTGTTTGCTTACGCTGCTGCCAGAACAGTCAGTCACATCTCATGAAACCTCACCTACACAGTCCTGATGGGAAAAAAAATATAGTTTTAATTTGTGTTGCTTTTAGATTTAAAATCACAGATAAACGGCTGAGATTGGAAGTTTTTAGGGGTTGAAAGGGGGCTCACAACACAACAAATTCCTCATTCGGGAGTCGAAAGGGCAAATCAATATTAGTAACCCTGCAGTCAAGATTTTAGAGAGCACAGAACGGGGATGGAGACCTGATATTTCAGTCAAAAATGTGTGTAAAAGATGACAGATGATCTGCAAAAGCTAAACTGGTGGATATAAATTGTATAACTCCATAAGTTTCTGCTTCCGTCTGAGCTTTCTCTTCTTTCTTTTGAGTGTATTCTGTAAAAAAAAAAAACTCATCTGAAAAGGAGAAGGAGGAGGAGGTGTAGTTTCCTGCTAATCAACCTTCCGGGCTTGACCCCTGTTGTTGAAGGGCGGCTGTTACTATGGATACATGAGGGAATCAAAGAGAGCCCACTGCTCCTCTTCTCACCTGATGACGATCACACCGGGGATGACACAAATCACAGCGGGGGTGTTACAGAAATCTGTAAGCGTCTAATAAGGAAAAAGGAGTGGGCAAGAGCTTTTACTTTATTCCTCCGTCCTTCTGCATTACTTTTTTTTTGTTGTTGTTTCTCCTTCTTTTTAATCTGCCGTTTCTTCCGATAATAGCGTGTTACATCTCGTTTTTTTTCCTCATTCCTGCGAGCCACATAATTACTCCGTGCTGATTTCATACAGCAATAATTAACAGTCGACGCTCGGAACATAGAGTGCATTCAGTGTAATTAAAATACAAAGGGGTGTGCTGTGTATGAGCATCCGTCTGTCTGCCGAGCCCGCTGAGAAGAATCAGCTGAAAGAAGCAGCAAATTAAACCGAAAATTGATCTCAAAAGGTTTCTGCGACCCTCCGTCTGGATCTTGCATGTGCAAACTGACCTACATGCGACGGGAAACACAGACAAGAGCGATGGCACCTTCATAAATCACATCTGGCTATTAGATTTGACAAGCTGTCATGTGCTTTTGTTAGCAGAGAAAAAAGTCTCTAACCTGATTTGTTCTGATTTACTGTATCTCCAAAGAGAGGCGTTACAACATGATGGAGTAGTCTGAGGTCAGGTACGGAGAAGCGTGAAGTAGGCAGTGAAAAGGAAAGAGAGGGGGCGTCTAGGACAAAGGTAACCAATGACAAACTGTCCTTGTGTCGCTGAATGGCCTCTGCAGCCTCAGTTCCCTTGGTAACTTGTTAGCGGGATGTCAAAGTCCATGTTAAGTCCCTTCTGCGTTATGAATTACAGAAGGGACTTAATACAGGGAAGCGATTTGAATTTGTTTTACAGTGGCATATATAAAGGAGGCGGCGTTCAAACAGTCCTGCCAAACACCGCCTCTATGAATTATACATGGCCGCTAGACGCCTCATGAGCGCCTCGGCGAGCTAAACTCCCCGGCTGATACAAATCAAGGCCATTCATTGATTCGCTAAACTACAGCAGAGGCCAAAAAAGCTTCCGTTCTCGGCTACATGTCATTGGATGTCACGACGCCTTTGTTCGCTTTTCACTTGACATTAGCGGCTGACTTTTCTGAGTCGAACTGAAAGTTGAAATGAAGGATTGAGGTCAGAAAGCAGCAGCGGTGCAGCGCTCACTTTGTCGAGTCTCTCAAAAATAAAAATAAAGATTTCCAGCATTTCTTCAAACAATAAATCCCCACATGTGCTCCGTCACTCACTGTCAGTGCAGGGATTCACGTCGAGCATTAGTCTAATGTATGCAGCTCATTACAAGCTCTCACAGAGTAATAACCTGATGTATTTAGGAGGACTTTGCACAGAGATTCATGTGCAAAAGTTGCTTCCTGCTGCCAGAAAAATGCAGCTCGGGATATTTTACAGCTTCTTAATTCCTTCCACCCTGGAGCTCCCTGCACCGATGTACCAGACAGTACCTGGCATTAAAAACACAACCTGTCACCATTTTTAGCAAGTGTCTGGTACAAATATAATTAAAAATGATGTAGTGTTTACTGTGCCTCACTTCTGTTGCATCAGATTCCATTAGAACTTTTAGTAAAGGTTCAATAACATCACTGTTATTCACATTGTAATGTAAATTTTAGATTGAGCCCGTTACAGTCTCACTCTGGTCTGCTGATGGGGATGGAGAGGACACTGAATGTATTTCAGAAGTGTCTCTTATCCACAGAATCCAAGGTTGTTCATGTTGGCTTCACAGTTGTAGAGCTACTTATGACTGAATTTGTTTTGTTTTGTTTTCAGGCGGCACTGGCAGATTCTATCAGGGCAGATATTGAATGAGGGGAGTTAGTCCTGTGCCTCTGGTGCCATGTTGTTACCTCCATCAGAAAGGTTTTAAATCAGCGTGATGCCCATTCAAGATACTGCACATCCTGCTTATCGGACTCGGCTCCACAAACCAAAGCTTTCATCAGCATAAGCCAGACATTAGACATGGACTGGATACAGAAAACATGACGTCATCCATTGGTTTGCAGACTATCACCTTGATTTTTGACATTTTGGCCACTGCCATCTTGTTTTCATTTTTTTAAACTGGGCGTGATGTGAGGCAGATCTGACTTTAAACCCAGCGACACTAGTCAGTCACAAGGTGGCCACACCCTAAAATATATCCTGTTTTATAACCTATTTTCCTCTAAATGAGGCCATGATTTACTAAATGAACATCATGCTGCATTGAAGGAGACCTTAAACTAGCGACTGAGACCACAAACTCATTTGGAAAACATTTACTGAGGGAATAAATCAAGTGAGATGTACAGTCTTATTCTCATGCGGCAGTTGTCTGCTGGAAACTTTTAGGACCTTTGAGGATGCAAGAACTGCAAGAGCCACCCCTATATAAAATGTTCTATGGTTGTGTTCCAGCAAGAAAAATGTCTCTACTTCTGAGTGGCCCTGCACAATATGTTTTGCAGGTCTCAAACTGGCTAAACCTGATTGGTCAACCTAGAAAGGACAACAAGTACTATTTTCCTGCTCTCTCGCTACGTCTCTAAAACATCACAGACATAAAATTCACCACAGAGGATCACATAGAAAACGCCTAGTTGTTCTGTTACTCATGTGCCCACCTGAACACTTCTATCCAGTTTGTCTTTCTTGTGCAACCAGAGGAGTCGCCCCCTGCTGGCCGCTTGAAACAACTCAGGTTTAAGTCATTTCTGTTAGGAGCTTTTATTAAGTAGAACCCAAGCAAAAGAATTGATATTGCTGATATTAGCCAAATTTCCCTTATTGCTGATATGTATTGATGTATGTCAGCCATTAAATGACCAAAAAAAAACTGCAATACAGAAGTATTGACTGACTAGTTATTGAAACCAGAATATAGTTTGTCTGACAAAAAGCAAGTTCATGTCTAAACTATAAAAATTGTACATTTTTTGGCAACAGTACTTTGATTGCTAAATGGAATTTTCCACACAGCAAAAATGGCTGTTTGTGTTAATGGCTAATTTACTGTTCTCGAATTATTAAAACTCAAATGGTATCAATCATAGCCTGTTATAAAAGATGACGTCATCATCAACAAAACACACAAAGCATTGCTACTGCAGAATATTTGGACACTGAATGGTAACACTACGTTTGCTACGTTCAAAAATATAACTTTGAGTCCAAAAGTGAACTGGATGTATTGACTCCTGCTGTTGAAATGAACAGTCCTACCTGTCTGAGGATGAAGCTGGTGGACGTGGTGCTGCCGTCGGACCTCTTCAGTCGACTGCGTCTGGAGTACGTCCCTCTGTTCGCCTGCTGAGGCCAAAACAAACACACAACTCAAATCCTCCCTTTCACTGTATGTATTTGTGTTGCATCCTCCCTATGTTTGTCCCTGTTCCTCTCCTCCTACACAAACTCAAGGACACCTTCCTCTCGGCAGCCCCATTTAAACCAACATCTCGGCCCCTGGGGTTGACACGGCTCCGTCCAGCTGTCTCCTGTCCTCTGTGATGACCTGATTACATCAAGTCTATCGTTTGCTGCCCTCTGAGACAAAAATCCATAATGAATTGTTTTTTGCATGAACACCGCCGACCTATTTCGGGGTGCGCTGAGGTAACGCCTCACCTGAGACGCAGGAGGAGGGGTGAAATATGATAAATGGCTTCCCGTCTCAGCTCTGCTAACGCTGCATGTGTGGCGTCCTGTGACTCTGGAGAGAGAATCTGGGGCAAAGTGGATCAGGGCTGCGAATAATGACGATTTTCGTTCTTGATTAATCTGCTGATCATTTTCTCGACTTATTGATTAGTTGTTAGGTCAAGAAACTGTAATAAAATGAGGGAAAATGTTTCCGAAAGCACAGGATGACAGCCTCAAATGTTGTGTTTTGTCCACAGCTCAAAGATATTCAGTTGTGGAACAAAGAAACCATAAAATATTCACATTTAAGAAGCTGGAATAAAAGAAAAATGCTCAAGATAGATGATAATTTTCTTGCCGAGCTGTTCTCAAATAAGTACATGACACTTAATTTCCAGGAAAGGTTCTAGTAAAACTTATATCAGAAAAGATTTAAGTGTCGCCACAATGTACAACAAGCCTTGTGCCATAACTGAAGCTAATCTGTGGGTGAAGAATTCTTTTTTTCTTGGGCAGCTTACTCAGTTATACATTTACATGCATGATGAATACAGGATGAATGAATGAATTATCTTCATTAGCAAAAAATTGTCAGTTATTTAGCTGTTTGTAAAATGTTCAAAGATTGTGTCAAAGGCAATCACAGTTGATTAAGCTTATTAAATTGCTCATGTCGTCTCATCAACACTCCAAAACCTAAAGATATCCAACTGGCAAACCAGCCACAGCTCAAGCTCTTCATATTTGCTCTGTCTGAAGTGTTTAATTATCATGATCAGGTTGAATTTGTTCCGTTGCCATGGAGCTGTATGTTCACGTGCACATCGCATGGATTGTCAAAGACAAACAGGAATTTCTCACAGGAACGAGGTAGAAATTCTAATTATGCTTTAATCAAAGCAGCGACTGATTTTCTATGAATCAACTCATTCAGCTTTTGCATTCCCAATACTTTCAAGACAATAACATCTGTGACAGAAGAAGAAGAAAAAAAAACTATAATTGCAAATTGACACACTGGCAAAAAAAAAAAAAGTCAATTTTCTTGTGTGGAAAAGTGACTGGAGCCACCTCATGCATCATGAGTGCAGCTCCATCAGAAAATGCTTAATAATTGAGCACCCAATTTCATTTTCTTTTTTGCATAAATCAAATTCTCAGCAGTCTGCAGGACCAGAGCCTCTGGTTTGACTAATGACACCTCAGGGACTAGTTAGAGATGATGAAAAATGCATCTTCTTCACAGAGCAGGATAATGACTTTATCGTTGTTTTCAGCTGACATGCATCAGGGACGCATTATCTTCCCCATCAGTGGTGTTCATATGGTTTGCATGGGATGTGTTTTAATGTGCATCACCAGAGAAAGAGAGAGTTGAGTTTTTTCCTGATTTAGTTTTTTTTTTTATCCTCTTACCTGAAACACTGGCTTCTGCAGCCCGTCTCCTATCCCGTGTCGGGTGTAGATGTGCCGGGACATCTCAGCCAGCTCATCGGTCCAGGGCGGAGGCTGCCGCTCGGTGCCGCTCCACTGGAACTGCTGCTGCTCCGGTGGCGGACAGTGGACCGCCGGCTCCAGCTTGACTCCGGTTCACGGCAACAGATAAAGAGAAAGAGGAAGAAGTGGTAGTAGCGATGCTGTCCTGCTCTGCTGCGGATCTGCACGGAAGATGCCCGAGTATCTGATAGCAGCCCTCCTCTGCCTCCCTCCCTCCCATCACGAGGGGTTTCAGCGGTGCTGCGTTCAAGGACAACACTGAACTTCAGCATCGCAGCTCCGCAGCTGCACGTCATGCACAGAAAATCAGTCATTTCCTAACAGCATCAAACGTTGCTGCAGTTTGTGCAAACTAACTGCACGTCACTATATTTAAACACAACTATTTATTGATTTTCAACAGTGCATCATGGTCAATTAAATTTGGCATTTGGAACAAAAAATTTACAATAAATGACTCTTTCATATCAGACAGCAAACATATTGCTACAAAGTAAAGTCAGTTAATTAAAAATATAAAATTTAAAATAAGCAATTGCGTAAGTATTCACCCCCTTTGACGTGACTCACCAGTTTCAAAACAAGTGCAACCAACTGGTACTTGAAGTCACACAATTAGTGAAATGGAGATCACGTGAGTGTAGTGAATGAAGTCTCAAGTGATTGCAATATCAAGACACCATATCTGGAAGATCCAGACACTGTGAATCAGCACTCTTGGATAGAACTACTCCATAAGGACAAAGAAACGCTCCAAGCAACTCTGTGAAAAGGTTATTCAAAAGCGTAAGGCCGGACATGGATACAAGCAAATTTTCCAGTCACTGAATGTCCCTTGAAGTACAGTTAAATTCATCATTAAGAAATGTAAGGAATACGACATGTGTAAATCTGCCGAGAGCAGGTCCTCAAAGACTAAGTGATCGTGCAAGAAAGAGTCAAGTGAGGGAGGCCACCAAGACACCTGTGACTCCTCTAAAGGAGCTCCAAGCTTCTGCAGCTGAGATGGGAGAGACTGTGCATCAAGCAGCTGTTGCCTCTTCTTCATCAGTCTGAGCTTTATGGGAGAGCAGAAAAGATACTGTTGAAAAAGTTAAATCTCGACTAGAGTTCATGAAAAGAT
Source organism: Stegastes partitus (assembly GCF_000690725.1). NCBI lineage: Eukaryota > Metazoa > Chordata > Actinopteri > Pomacentridae > Stegastes > Stegastes partitus. The sequence goes on along the minus strand of NW_007578405.1, from coordinate 162,967 downwards.
GTGGGAGACTCTGAAGTCACCTGGAAGAAGGTTCTTTGGTCTGATGAGAGCAAAAGTAAGCTTTTTGGCCATCAGACTCGATGCTATGTCTGGTGAACACTAAGCACTGCACATTGTCACAGACACACCATCCCCACAGTGAAGCATGGCGGTGGCAGCATCATAATGTGGGGATGCTTCTCAGCAGCAGGCCCTGGAAGACTTGTAGAGGTAGAGGGTAAAATCAAATCAGCAAAATATAGGAAACTTCTTGAGGCCAACCTTGTGTCGTCTGCAAGAAAACTATGAGAAGATTTGTTTTCCAGGAGGACAATGACCTGAAGCATGCAGTCAGAGCTACACAGAATAGGTTTAAAGACAACAAGGTGAATGTTCTGGAGTGGCTGAATCAGAGCCCAGACCTCAGTCCAATTAAGAAATTGTGACTGGACTTGAAAAGGCTCTTCACTTACATTCTCTGTGTAACCTGACAGAGCTCGAGCAGTTTAGAAAAGAAGAATGGGGTAAAATTGCAGTGTTCAGATGTGCAAGACTGATTGAGATCTATCTATGCAGGCTCAGTGCTGTACTTCTAGTCAGGTTAATGAAATGTCCAAACTCATCTCAGGTAGTAGGGCTGCAAGGTGATTAGCACCGTTGTCTCACAGCAAGAAGGTCACCGGTTTCCTCCCACAGTCCTAAAACATCCATCCATCCATCCATCCATCCATCATCTATACACCGCTTAATCCTCACTAGGGGGGGGCTGGAGTCTATCCCAGCTGACTTAGGGTGAAAGGCAGGGGACACCCTGGACAGGTCACCAGTCTATCACAGGGCTACACTTAGAGACAGACAACCAAGCACACTCACATTCACACCTACNAGTCAGAGCTACACAGAAAAGGTTTAAAGACAACAAGGTGAATGTTCTGGAGTGGCTGAGTCAGAGCCCAGACCTCAGTCCAATTAAGATATTGTGACTAGAATTGAAAAGGCTGTTCACTTACAGTCCTTGTGTAACCTGACAGAGTTTGAACGGTTTAGAAAAGAAGAATGGGGTAAAAGTGCAGTGTCCAGATGTGCAAGACTGATTGAGACGTATCTATGCAGGCTCAGTGCTGTACTTCTAGTCAGGTTAATGAAATTTCCAAACTGATCTCATGTACTAGGGCTGCAAGGTGGTTAGCACCGTTGCCTCATAGCAAGAAGGTCGCCGGTTGGCATCCTGGTGAGGACACCCAGGATCCTTCTACGTGGAGTTTGCATGTTCTCCCCGTGCAGCATGGGTTCTCTCCGGGTTCTCCAGCTTCCTCCCACACAGTCCAAAAACATGCTGAGGTTAATCATGATTGTGAGTGTGCTTGGTTGAAGAAGAGACAAAGGGGTGGATTCATCAGATAAAACAACATAAATGTCTCCAATCTTTGACACTGGACTTTACAAGGAGCATGTGAAGGCAACATAAACTCTCCCTCACATTTAGTCAGTGAGTTCAGGCCAATTAATTCTCTTCATGGTGTATAAAACCACTGCAGGCCTCATAAAAACCTAATGCTGCCCCATTACAGACACTGTACACTATGTTAGTACAAATATCTTTCTCAACATTTTTCATGAAGATAACGGTTAAATTATCTAACCACGTTTTTTTGAAAAAACGGGCTATTGTAAAAAAACAAATAAATACAAATACTTTTTAATGGTGTAAATGCAGCTAAAAAGAAGAAAACAGGCATTTTCTACTTTTCGGTGGCAATTGTATTAAAAAAAACAAACATACAGTATATGTCAAGTATAAAAAAACTGCAAACCTCATGAAAGTTGGATACTATCCATTACAGAAATTACCGAGACTGTATATTATGTTAGGCTGTTAGAATAAAGCCAGCATTTTCTGCATTTTAATCAGAAATACATAATAAGAAAACAACATTTTTTATTCTATAATGGTGTTTCTACAGGACATATAGTATGGTCAGCTCATTACCATGCTAATGATGGTATGTAAAACCACAACAACCTTCATAAAAATCAATTGCTGTCCCATTACAGACACTGTATCTTATGTTGACTGAATGATCCAAGCATACTTTTTAATAACATTTTTCGTGACCATCACTGGTCTCATTAAAGAGATAAATTATATTGTAAATGAAGTCTGGTATGTACCATCTATAACGTTTTACATTTTTTAACACAAGTACTTTAGGTCGGTTTAGTGTTGCTTTCAGGCCAGTTTTTTCTCAGTTACATCTCACCAGGACAAACAGCAGATGATAAAAAATCCCCTCAGTCTTTCTCAGCAGACCGAGCTACCGGCTGTGTCGTTTTCAGAAAACCTCACAGCAGGTTTGAGGAAAGCCTTTACACTCTGTAGGTACCCTGGCAAATGTTTGACCTTGAACATTTAGTCATTTCTTCTTCTTCTTCTTTTTTTTTTTTTTAAACTGCCTCTATCTGCACCAGAACAGCGCTGGCATTTAAAGATTCCCCCATGTGTCCATCTGAAAAGTAAAGAGCAGAAACTATAAAAAGGCCGAGTTCAATGAATAAATCATGTCTTCTGGGTAGATCATATTATTGGCTTGTACATCTCAGGCAGCTGCTGATGTGTGCTGGGGAATAGGAGAGTGTAATTATCATAAGTGGGCTTTTTAAAATCGTGTTCCTCTTAATTGTAGAAATGTAATTACTTCAACAGATACAAAGGAACAGTTGAAAAAAAAAAATAACCAAAAGACCAAAATTAATACAGGTCATTTTTTTTATTTCAAAGAATATTTATAAGTTTGCTCTGTTACAAAAGCAGCTTTAAAATCCTGGATAAAAGGAACTTTTGCTGGAATATTTTAAATATACAGAATTATACATATCCAGAGGATTCTGAGACATTAGTTACTCACCAAAGTTGTGTCTATGTCATTCTTTGTTTTTTCTACAGAAAAACAAGGCATTCAGTGGTAAATAAATGTTTACAAAGCTAAGGTGCAATGCCAAAGTCACTGACAAATCCAGGTATTTTACATCTAATATACAATGCATTTAACACGAGGTGCTCAACGGAAACACAGACAGCTCTGGCTAGAATTAGAACTATGGAGTTACTGCAACAGGACTGTAGGTTCTATGAGAGCTACCTCAATCGTAACTGAAGAAAAACAACAGTAGGTTCAAAACATGATGTCTCGCTTCTCCTTCTTCATTTTTAAACAACTAAAGATTTACTAAATTTTTGTTCCATTTACATTTTACCAAGACAATTAAAGTAAAAGCAGAAGCAACGTATGAATAATAATTACACATTTCCTCCGACCATGTAAATTACACATGTATAATGTCTCAATATATATAAATCAAGGTACAGGCAAAGTCATTGACGAGATTTGAAATTTGAAAGTATACAGACATGAAACATCTCAGTATTGTGCATTTGCATAAAACATGGAATCCTAACAGGTTTCCACTAAATGGAAGAGACCCCACACATGAAGAGAGGCAGAAAGGTACTGATGCCATAATCATGAGGAGATGCAGCATTTTGTCAGATTAATAACAAGCACACAAAGAGATTTCATCCAAAAGTCTGATGATCCTTCCAAAATCAGTGTATTTCTTTTTTAACGATGATGATTTTATATGTAAGTCCACAAACGCACAACACACATAGACATGTAAAAAAAAAAAAACACGTGCACACAAACACACGGACAATTTACTTAAATATCTCGAATGCAACCACAGAATGCATTACAAGGCAGTGGGTTTATGGGAATGAAGAAATCTAGGAACCATTTACACTTGTATAACTGTTGACATACATATGTGATGGCTGAAAAATAGAGTTTGTACTTCAGACATTCTGCTCGAGACACTGATCAGCTACAGTGATGGATGCTGGTGAGGAAAAAAAACAGAGCTTCTACCTTCTGATTAACTACACACTTTGTCCTGAAAGGAGCACCTGCAGCGTGTCCCACAGATTTAATAAGTGCTGACTTTGCAGAAAGATGAGCTCTCACGTCAATCCAGAGTGTTTCAGCACAAAAGGAAACAAAGAGATGGTCCAAATAAAACCGTACCGGTCTTCAGATGAATTCACCAAGGGGTGTTAAAAACAGGATGGTAATTACAAACTAAAAGACGACAACACCGAAGCCATTACTGCAGATAAACTTGAAACGTCCATTTAGGTATGGAATAAGGTTCATTTCACGCTAGCTCGTCGTGCAAAGGTAATGGCCATTCATGAGCATTTCCACCGCCCACTTTACAACATGCAACTGTTGTTTTCAATCGTATCTGCTCTGGACAGCACTGTCGGCCTGCAGGCTGTCAAAAGCAGACACGTTTCAGCTGTAATATGCACTCATCTATCTCATACGTCTGAGAGGAAAGATATGCTTCAGTTTTGATTACTCACGCAACGGCACTTGCAGAGCTGCAAGGAGTGTTTTAGTCTATTTTATTCCACTTTGCACATGTAATTACACTGATCTTGTCTTGTGCTCTAAGCGCTGCCAGAATACTTGAAGTGCACAGCAGTGTTGTGGCTGAACGCATCAAATACAGACAAGTGACAGAAGACTGCAGCTGCTGCTTTCGCTACATGACCAGTGTAGACAAGGTTGTGTGAATAGAGGGAAAATAAGCTTCTTTTTTTTTTTTTTTTCTTTTTCAAATGTATCTACACTAAGACAATCTAACCCTCTTTATTAACCTCAGAATAGGAGATATTGTGTGAATTCTTTAAAGGAGGCCAGCACTGTGTGGGAGTGGCATTGTGCTGAACTATGGATTGCAAACTTCTCATTTCCATACATCAGACAATCGCTGCTCATTACACGGTGCTGTACTGGTGGTTAAAGCCCAACTCTTCTTTTGTGTTTGACCTGTGACAGGTTTGCTTTCAGTCAGCCATAGAAACCGAGCTCAAGGACAAAAGAAAACCTCCGCCTGGCACCATGTTAAGCCTCACATACAGTAGCTGAGTCCTGACTCAAAAGCACAGCAGACCTGCGTTACATACACGCCTCAGTTATTTCAACTTTCCTGGGGTGTGTTCAGTCCGGCTTGACAGGCACAGTAAAGCCAAAGGTGTTATCCTAAAGCAACCTCTCTCACTCTCTCGCTCACTCACACACATACACACAAAATAAGCCAAATGAACACACAGCTAACAACTGAAATATCTCAAGTATGTATTCCTCTCAGGTCCGCTGTCAGTCCGTTTTACAGCAGAGGCTGCTGATAATACGTTGCCTGCTGCTGCTGGGGAGCCTGGTGAGGCGGAGCAGCTACAGGATAGGACACGGGAGGCATGCTGGAGTTGTGATAGGCCGACATATCCATGGCCACGCCCGCCTGGGGTGGGTAAGGAGCTCCGGCAGCTTGGTTCATGTACTGAGCGTTCATACCGCTGCTGTTGAGGAAATACAGATGTGACATTTAGTACCAACAACACATACGGAACCTAAGTGTCATAAAGATTGTGAGCTGAGCAGTTCCTCAACTGAATTCTCATTTAGTGAAATCCTTTTGTGGTGACATAATAACATCTTGTTGTCACTGACAAAATTCTGCTTTCAAAAAGGACGATTTAAAGATAACTGTTGTTAAACTCCTAAATGTTCTTGTTTTTCTTGTGACAAGTTATCCTCTGATGTAATGGAAAAATGTACATTTGTATATTGTATACCTCCAGATTTCCACTTATATTTATATTTTTAGGACGTACTGTTTTTAACTTATGTTCATCTTGAATTTTTTCCATTTCTTAGACTTTAAATGGGAACAAATGTAACATGAACAATTTCCCCATGGCGATCAATAAAGTATTTCTGATTCTGTAAAGGCTGAACAACAATTTCAAATGTTTACACACATTTGCCATAATTTCTATCGACTGTTTTAATAAAATCTTATAAAATTACAAAATATATATATATGACTGTTATTACCACTACTCCACCTGTCCTGCTAACTATTTAAAATTGAAAACAAATCGCTTGTTAATACCTAGAACGTATACACCGCACTTGGAAGTTACAAACAGGCACAATACTGTAAATTGCAGCCAAAAGGTGCATCTACTAAATACTAACTTAGGTAAATATTTATGCAATCACTAACTTCATGTTTTATATTTGTCATTAAAAATCTTGTTTTAAAAAAAAAGCCAGATTATATTGACCATAATTCAATGTTGAAAAGCAATAAAAGGGGAAAAAATTTCCAAGTCTGCTGATTTTCTGCTGCGACAGCCTCACAGTTCTGCTTTCTTACCTCATGTAGGGCGGCTGAACAGCTTGGGTGTTGGGTGGTGCGGAGACGTTGGGGGGTAGTGAGTGCAGCGGTCCGGGCTGGTCGCTGGGCAGAGTGTAGGGCTGTGCAGGGGGACCCTGGGGCATCGCTGGAGGCATGTAAGGTGCAGCAGCTGGTCCGAGGTAGCCCTGAGCAGAGCAGGAGATCAGGAGAGAAACAAGCCAGCTTTAATAAGTGCTGGGAACATGACTGATCATACGGTTGTTCTTCACTGAATGGATGAAGAAAGGATGTTAACAGCCAACTCATTACTCAGAATCAAGAGTGAAAAATAGCTTGACGGCTCCAACTGACCTCCTGAAGAAGTCGCCGTGGTGTTTTGAGGAAAATATAAAAACACAGCATATACAGTATATACACAACACAGCAATTATCTGAAGAGAACCAGTTGGGAAAGTATTTAAGTACAAATAACAGCACAAAACTACAAAATTACAGTTTCTTTCCACTTCTTCCAAAAGTTCATATCTTTTCTGGCCCAGGTTAAACCTAGAGACATAGTTCCAACAGAGAAATCCACAAGTACAAGTTCAACCTCCAGAAAAAGCCTTTTTGCTCTGAGTCAGACACAGAACTCAACATATAAAATATTAACGCTGTTCCGGTCAATCCGGTGGTGTTGCGACATTATTTTTCACACATTTAAAAGGTTCAGAGCAGAGTAGCTGAGGCAGAAGTTATGAAAAAAAAACATTATTTTAGAATCAGATTTGATTTTTGTAATATCTAATGCTTATGTGAACTACAACTTTGTAACTGCAGGTGCAAAAACAACCTGGTAGTGAGTTTTACTGTGTGCTGCAAAAAAAATCTGAAGGGCGAGTAATAGGTTGAGCAGCACGCTGATGTGGGCCTGCCCACTGAAGTGGACAGTTTTTCTAAATCTTCAGGGAGAGACAGTGACATCAATCATCACAAAGAAAACAGCCACTGCCAAGAAAACTCCGGCATTTACACACTCTCCAGGGGCAGAAAAAAGGCTGACTGAATGTCAAGCTGTAAGGACGAGCCTAAGAAGCAAAAACAACTGTTATACTGCCCAAATCTAACACTAGTGAAAAACTACAGTAAGCATATTTGTGTTGCTACTACAAATGCTTTTCTCCTATATTGGTCCTTTGTTAGTGTATTTAGTGCTGAAAGTCAATTATAAAATTGCACAAGGTGCTGTTAAGTGGCCACACTGGTCATTAAAACACACACTGTCAAAATAAACCTCTTCTTTCAATACAGAAAATCTTCGACTGAACTGTGAACCAACCTCTGACTGAATCCATCATTAAATTATGTATGACTTCACTCTGCTTTCTATTGATTGAGCACATGTGACAGGACAGAGAAGATGGAGCTGCAGCACACCAACAAGAACAGCAAATTATTAGATTTAAAGTTATTCAAGCAAATCTGAATTCTATATATATATTTAGCTTTTTGCTGTTCTGATAAGGACCTTAGAAGAACACTTACCAAAGAGCAGCGTCATTACATCGAGCTATATTTGTCTTGCAAATGAAAAAGCTGTTCAAACCAAAATCGTCACAACACTGTCCTGAATCAACCCTTGTCCTTCCTAATTTATGAATAATGTGAGTGCAGACTGTATTGTTCACCTCAGGCAGTCACTGGAAAGTCAATCTCATAAGGCAGGGTTATGAAGCTGTAATTGAGTGTTTTGTCCTTATCATACGGCTATTACAGCTTTCTGTGATTGATGAGCTGACAGCCTTGTTGGTTTAATACCATTTGAGACAGAAAGTTAGGTAGCTCTAGATTTCTCTAAAAGGACATTCAGCCTAGATCATTTGGGCAGCATGCAGGACAACTTGAGTGCATTTTTCTGACCTGCATGGCCACAGCAGAGCCGGCCGGTGCGTACTGCGACTGCATCTTGGAGTAGGCCGAGTAGAACGGAGCCTCATTCATGAGTTTGTTGTAAAGCTCCAGGGCCTCTAAAACCTTGACATTCAACTCTGACAACTCTGAGTGATTCCTGCAACACAGAGACAGACATCTGTTGAACATATTAAATATAGAATCTTTTCTATTTGTAGAAATTTCTGAGATAGCCGAGGTTCAATTATTGCTGTTTATATATCGAACATCATAGTACAGGGAAGGGTCTTGCCTGAATTACTGTGGTGTTTTTTGACTAAATCTTAAACTACACTGCTTTTTATAATCCTGATTATCATAAAGAGGTCATATAGTTAACACGTTACCTGTCAATCTCCTGCAGCTTCTCGTCTATCATTGGGTTCATCTGCTCACATGCACCTGTTCAGTCAGATATTGACAGATGGGGAGGAAAACACAAACAGAGTCAGGCAACAAAAGTGTGGCTCAGACCGACTGCATTTGTCACCAACAGTGTGACTACATTTACACCAGCATTAGAGTTTATACCCTCCAGCTGGATCAGCTCCGCGGAGTCGGGAGCCGGATCTGCAGGATCTGCATTCTGCAGCAGTGCCAGTGTTCTGTCCATCTTCCCCTGCAGAAAGGAGAGAGCAGACCTGGGTTGGCAACCTGACTGAGAGGTGATGTGGGTCTGTAAATGAGTGTGTGCAGAGGAAAGGTCGTACCTCATCAATGAAGACAGGCTCGGGCTCAGCTTTGGTTTCCAGGCTTGTCTCTTCAGGACTAGCTGTCTTCTCGACATAAGCCACTGTGGAGGAAAAAGTTCAGTCGAATTAAAAGTTCTCAAGCAAGTTGTTCCAGTGAAATCAAATAGCTTTAGCAGAGAGGCTGGTATGCTTTCTAAAGTTACAAAACAGGATATATTGAGTGTGTGCAGCTGAAGGGGCAACAACATTAACTTTCAGTCTGAATGAAAATGCAAACCTGGCTCTGGCTCTGCATTCAGATTGGTTGTGACAAAGTTGGAGGGGAAAAGCCCAACTCCTCTGTGGTTCTCTCCTTTCCACCAGTTTGGATCACTGTAAACAAAAGCATAAAATATGAATAAATATCAATCCCCGAGCTTCTGAGAATTAGCTCATTTATACTAAGCTTCTCACTAAGGCTCCAAACAGTCAAAGTCATTTGCTGAACGCATACAATCTCATACGAGCCACCTTGGTATAGAAAACTAATGTTTTCATTTGGCTCGCTCACTGCACAGGGTGGAGGCCTCTCTTCTGATAAAATGTACCAACACAGGGCTAAGCAATATTATCATTCAACCACCAAAGTTCATATACAGAGACTCTGCACACATCTTTAAATTGTAAACAAATGAATACCACCCTGAAACTCTAAATGCAAACAAACAAGAGCCGGACAAATGTTAGCAAGCATGACTACATGGCAACATTTCCAGCTATTTTATTCCAGCAGTTTTAGTGCTAAACTTTACATGTTTGCATAGAATCATGGCTCTGATTGCTGGAGCTAATGGAATAAGGAGACCTAACAGGTTAACAGGATAATGAACCTTTTCCATATAATTTTGGAATAGGAGCTTTTTTTGCCACAGAAACAACTTGTCGTGTCGCCTCATCAACACCATATTTTTTGTCATTTGGAATAGTTTTCAAGCTCCATCTGCATGCATATTTTTTGAAACATTTCTAATATATTTGACGCAACATCAGTGTTTTTCTATGTACGGACAAATCTGTGAGTAATGTTTTTTTTTGTTTTTTTTAAATGTATGAAACACTTAAATCATTACTTTACACTGTGTTATTTACTGAGAGCACAATGATACCAGAATGGACAGTGGAAACCAAAATTAATAACCCACTGAGGGGGCAATATACTATCACTTGCGCTTCCTAACTGGACAGATCAATATGCCAGAAGTTTGTGCAAAACTAATACTTCTCTATCAGTTGAACCTCTCATGAAAGAATCTGTGTTATACCGCTGATATGTGCAATGTTGTAATTTAAACATCCAGAGGAATTTAGTCAATCGAAACTAGTATTTATGCATATTTTCTGTTTGTCTGGATTTTTCTAATGACATTTTTTAAATGTTTGCACAGTCCTCGTTGCTGCTGTAACACTGCAAATTTCCCCATTGTAGGATTAATGACAGCTTATTGTATTGTATGACTGGGTGAGTTATGAAACATTACCTGTCATCCAAAACGAGAATAACTTCTCCAGTTTTGAAGGTCAGCTCGTTGTCTTCGGCTGCTTCGAAGTCGTACAGCGCACGCACCTTACGGACCTCCTGCACTACGCCGCCATTCGTGTAGCCCGGGGGGTCAGAAGCCACAGCCAGGGGTCGCGTCTCCGCCTGCTGCTTCTGCTCCTGCAAGGACAGCTCGATGGCTGGAGAGAGGTAAAAGGTTTGGATGGAAAACAGAGAGAACAGAAGAAATGTGGAAATGAGAAGAGGAGGCTTGTCAAATATCCAGCACATATGGGCCTGGCACAGACATTGGATTCGTCTTTGTTATTTTCAGAACACACAGCTCGAGTGCTTAAAGGCAGCAAAATCACCTTTTGAAGCACACAAAATCTAGCTGGCAATCAATTTAAACTGTTCTTCCACTTAGAAAGAGATGTATTTCTATCAGAATGTAGTATGTAACGTATGTATGTGATGTAGAAAACGATAACTTGAACAAGACTGTGCAGAGCTGAATGATGGCACCTAACTTTACCTTTGGCCAGGTCATCATCATCTGATGGTTTGCTTGCTGCAGGTGTGCTGGCCTTTGTGGTGGACCCCTGTAGTGAGAATAGACAGATAAGGTCACAACTGTGTGTGTGTGTGTGTGTATGTGTAAGAGACTGAGTTAAAGTGTAGCACAAAGACTACAGATGAAAACTGATTTCCGGTGACGGTCATGCCACCTGCAGCTCATGCTGGGTACCACACGCTGTTCAGAAATGTGTCTTGAGCCTTCAAACGCCAACACTCCACAGAGCTGCCTCATTAACAGCTCTCTAACAGGGCACTGAGGTCAAAGTGGTAAACAAAAGTCAACCGGATGTTGTTGCCTGTGCTAAACAACAACAATTCATTACATCTGTATATTCACAGCTGGCAAATTCATGCTCATGCTGTCTGTCGGTGAAACAGAAATGATTACACCGTGTAAATCATCCAGTAGCAGAATCACAAGGTTTTAGATGCCAAATGTAATCCTCTGAGAATTCTTTCTCTTCTGGATTCAACTTAGCAACCAGCAGACCGTTCCTAATAGATTGAGTTTATCCAAAACTGCCACTGATAATTGTAGCCTGCGAGGACTTTAACCAGTAGACAGTGTCACAAGAAAACCAGGTGAACAACAGGGAATGGAAAATCAGTTTTATATGGCTTGATAGTGTGTAGCTGAACCCAAACAGGGAATAAATGCCTGCATCCTGTCTAAGAGCTGACATTTAAGTTCAGAGCGAATGATAGTAAAGGTAAATACTGCCACAGCTTGAGTCACACAACCTGCTGCTGTTTGCTCATCAGCTGATAGAGATTAAATGTCATACCTGCTGCCTCGTGTGCCACCTGCTCTCCATTGAAGCAGGTTTCCTACACCCTCCCACAACATAATATACAGCAACAACGCAACGACGAGAAAGCAAATAAAACGTAATTGATTTCCCCACGAAAGCCACGATGCTGTTTGATAATCCATATTGTGCGGTGTCAGTTTATAACAGGTTGAAATGGGTCAAATTGTGTATTGTGGCCTACATTTGTGTCCGATATTGTAAATCACTTGTCCAGATTGTTATATAACTACTTACACCTTGTGAGATATACATGTAAAATCAGGTCAGTGATAAATCTTATCTCTACAACGCCAATAACATTCATCAGTGATACAGTTGTAGGTCAGCTGCTTTACGACAACCTGAGAGCAAAGTCCACTTCAGCTTGTGGCACCAATAACGTTGTTGCATAACAAATGACACAGGCCTCAAGTAATAGACGAGAAACCAGACAACAGCTTTGTGTTCTACAAAGATAGTTCCTGGGACACACACATACACAAGTCCACAGAATTATACGAAATATGTGAAGAGGAAATTCCACCGTGAGATCCTGCCATATAAACTCAGACAGACGAGCTCCACCCAAGTCAAACCCCCACACTGGCAACACACTGGTCCGCACTGAAACCACAGTCATAATGACATCCCTCATACTGGACAAAAACATCCCACACACACACACATATTTTGTTATTGTGGTCCACTGACATACTGGAATTAGGATAAGAAAGCCAACAAAACAAAGGAGAGTGAAAAGTGCAGTGATAGCCGATAATACTATAAAATGTGCATAATCCAACATTTAAGTGTTAGGATCCAAGTGAATGGGAAAAAAAAAAAGCTGCTAAATCTGGCTGTAGATGAGATGTTTTCCACGTAACCAGCCACTCTGGCAAGCAAAGTGTTTGTTCCTGTCTGTAAAATAAAAGCTGGCTGGCATCCGACTGAAAGTGGCAGACACAATAAGTTTTTTGAGGAGGTGGACTAACAGGAAAGGCTTACAGTTATGACTAATTTGCTTCACCAAGTTAGTCTTCAGTAGAGGCTTATCATGCTGTGGTTGGAAATTATGTCCCAATTTCTCTGCAAACAAGTGAGATATCTTGTAAACTGGGTTCTCTAAGGCTACGAGGGTTAAACATGGAACCTGATCTGCTTTACTGCTGTGTAACCTTCAGTGAATTTTTGAAAATAATACATGTTTCAGAGTGACATGGTTGATTTCCTCAGAAAATGAGTCAGGGAAATCAATGAGCTAAGAAATTGAGCTATATTGTGTCATGAGGTTGAAAGAAAAACTTGGGTTTCAATCTATTTGTCCATTGGCTGGCCTAATGTTAATTACATAAACTGATATTTAGAAACTGTGATTTTACTATCGTCTTTCAAGTTTTAAGTATGTTTGCGTGGTAAGACTACATGATGAATGATGGCCTGCATATAAAGAAATTGGACATAAAAACTCAATTACCACACTCATAAAGGCAAAATAGTGTTTGATTTGCACCTTGCTTTGTGTATCATTGCTAAATCATGACCTTAACATACCTGCGAGGACGCGGAGGGGAAGGTGACCCCTTCCTCTTTCAAAGACTTGATAGTGGCACCGACCAGACTGAGCTGTGGATCCTTCTGGAAGTCTTCTGCCCACTCCACCATCAGAGCTTTTAGTTTTTCAGACACCTTTGGATGGGCCTACAGAGGAGATGCAAACAAACAGCTGTGTTGCTCCTTCTTTTGTTTTTTTTTTTTTAAATGCCATAATAAGGCTATAATGGCTCCCCAACAACAAGGGCTCTAATTGGGTTTAAGGAGTTGACGGCCGTGAGAACTATTTATGATTTTATCTGTGCTGTTTGTGTTAATGGTGAAGTGTAAGGGAGCACATGGGTGGTTAAGAGTGCACAAAAGGTTTCAGACAGACTAAAAAAACAACAAAAAAAACCTTGGAAAAGTGAGGAAAAAACGGACAAGTTTACATACCTTGCTCAGCACACCTCGAACTTCACTGGCAAATTCTCTTGAGCAGATTTCCAAGTGGAATATTTTGCCACAGTTTGATACACAAGCACCCAGCAACTGCAGGAGAAGAAGTGGAAATTGTAGTCCAGCAAAAATAGGAGGTTCTGTCAATGTTTTCAATATTTCCCCCCACCACCACCACAACTCACATTGTTAAATTATTTAAAGCGCATATTAATAGCAGGTGAAGCTTTTATAATTATGAATGGTTTTTATAACAAAGGGGCTATAATTGCCAGAATGAGTGAATACAGACATCTAAAAATAGAGCAGCCCATGTGACAGTATTTGCTCATGATGACTCAGACAGAGAAATAGCTCTCACACTTCTCACTGGAGTTAAATCCCTCCAAGTATGAAATCCTCCACTTTCTAGCTTTAAAAATGGAAATATTACATCAGTTACAGCTTACCTGCAGCAACACTGCACTTCCTATACATTAATTTGACACAGGAGTTTGCCCCTTCATAAATCTCATGAACATAACGTTTTTTTTCTGTTCTAGGTTTTAAAACTTTAGATTTTAAAAGATTTTGAACAGCTGTTGCAGACAGATGGAGAAAAATACTCAGCACGTTTAGGATAACCCTGGTAGCACCTACTGCCATAGTCATTTCTATTTTGGGCAACATTGTTTGTAGGCAAACATGAACACATGTTCGGCTCTGACACAGCGATATTCTAAAGTCTTTGTTATCTTGATTCAGTTTTGAGCTGCTTTGCAAAACCCTGTAATTAGTCATTTGTTCTGTAATTGCATGCTTTTTAACTTAACAGTGTCCCATATACGAAGCATATCCAGCAAAAACTAAATAATATTGACTGGATCTTCAGTCCAAAGCCAGGGAGAATTTCTTCTTGTCTCAGTTACAAGTAACTATTTGATGACATTTTCATACATTTTAATTTGGAAGGTACAGTAAGAAACTCACATTGAGGGCCTGCATGGCGACATGAGGCACTTTGTGGTTGACTCTCTTCATGATGGCTCTCAAGCTGTCCTTTGGTCTGTAACAGAAGAAAACAGAATGGAATCAATTGCTACTCAAGTAATCAATAAACAAAAAACTGTTTCTGTGCACTGGAGATGCTCCTGGTGACATCTCAAAGTCTCACACAAATGTATTCTACTTCAGAAACCACTTCAATAACACTCAAATTGTGATGTGCTCGTGCTATCCATCCATCCATCATCTATACACCGCTTAATCCTCATTAGGGTCACGGGGGGGCTGGAGCCTATCCGAGCCGACTCAGGGGGAAGGCAGGAGACACCCTGGACAGGTCGCCAGTCCATCGCAGGGCCACACTTACAGACAGACAACCAAGCACATCCACATTCACACCTACGGACAATTTAGAATCACCAATTAACCTCAACATATTTTTGGACTGTGGGAGAAAGCCGGAAAACCCAGAGAGAACCCACGCTGCACGGGGAGAACATGCAAATTCTATGCAAAAAGATTCCTGTGTCCCCACTGGGACGTGAACCTTGTTGCTGTGAGGCAACGGTGCTAACCACCGAGCCACCTTGCAGCCCTGTGCTCGTACTCGTCGAAGGCAAAGCTTTTTTTCCAACTTACCCATTGGATGTTGTTCCGATCTTGTCGCAGATGTCCATAATTAGCCCCCAGTCATCTGTTGTGTTGTTTTCATTGGTTGCCTTCTCTGGAAACATGCAAAACATAGATATACTATATAGTGAGAACATATCTTCTGACATCAGGGTTGCTTTGTGTGCTTCAAACATTACAGACTCGTGGGAAGGCATGCCAGTCACACTGGGTGATATAGCAATGATTAGCTAGCGTTGAACTGTCACATTTCAGAACTGAATAATGTTATACCTGTAAGCTGAAAGTTGAAAAAAAAAATTGAAAGAGTCCTATATTCTATTTAATTTCAAAAGTCTTGTTGTTTTGTTATGTGAATTTGCAAAGTCCCCTCAGTGAACTGTTGAGGCCGTCCCTGTGTAAAGGTTGTAACTCATGATCTGGTTAGTTGGTGACAGGCTAAACAACAGTCACATTACTTCACTAAATGGCATGACATCCACTGTGTCAAATTACACATCTGTCTTTTTTGTCACTGAAAGTTTCTATTTGGTTATATGATATTTTATAAAAGAGTATTTATTTTAATGATGGTAATGGACATGATCTTCTTGTCATGTGACCCATCACTGCTTAGTAAGAAGTGAGCAGGAAATTACTCGTATGACCATTTTCAGTTCAGTGTCGCGATCCTCATGACTCAGTCAGTTAAGTGTAACAGTGCACTATTGTTTAGTTATATGAGAAGTGCAGTGTCGCAGGGACTGATAAAGTTGGTGACCTAGAAGTTTGCATTAAAATTTACATGAGATGAGTATCATAACAGACTATCTTGACAACACAAAAGACCAACATGGTACATCCCTGTCAATGTAATTCAGAAGATCAGGCAAATGAACTAACTAGTAAATTACTATCCTTTAATCTGCTTAATATGTATTTTCTCATTTAACTGTTTCATCACTAAAATGTCAACATCAACTTTTTTGTTTGATTGGATTACATTGAAAATTATTTCCACTGTAAATTAATTACATTAAAGAAGAAGGGATCTATTTCTTAATTTAGCCTATTTTTTCAATTAAAAAAAACAATTAACTAATCATCTAATTTGTCGGTTAACAAATGAATACAACACACTCCATAGATTAATCATTACCACTCTACTGTCTGACCAGCATTTCGAAACTTAGCACATTGACTCAGCTATTACAGCTATGACACACCAAACAGGAAAGCAAAATCAGAAATCCCCACAACTAACTGGAATTGTTTGGTACGTTTGCTTGAAAATTTATTTCAACTATTAATTACCAAAATAATCTCAGATGTATTTCCCATCAGCTAATCAATTAATGACGAATGAGCTCTGCTTATTTCATCTTAGTTTATTTAGGTGAAAACCAAAAACGTCAACCTTCCAGTCCACCGTAACACATACGTGGCTTTTATATACATATTATTGTTAGTTTTGTACTGTTCAATGTAACTGCAATGAACATTTTTGATTACTTAACGTTCATTTCATAACGTAGTCGATTAATTAACAAACATATAATCGATGTAAACACGTATAAAACCCTGCTATTACAACCTAAGAATAAACATTATAGTACTATATAGCCAGTCTGACCTGAAATGGGGTCAGCTTAGCTTGTAAATGACGTTATCCAGTGTGTTTACATGAATCAGACCCAAAGTTAGTTGCCAAGCAGTCGCTTACCTTGGCAAACAAACCTAAAGATAAACTTACTAAAAGTCACTGACAACCGGTGAGTTTGTCAACTACACATTCAGAAAGTGTCTGAGACGTGTGAATGTCGTTGTTAGAAATTCTGGCAGCGTCGAAATAACTTAGAGCGAATTGAAGAGCTCGTGCTAAGCTAGCGTTAGCTTCAAGTGTTGTTAGCTCTGTCGTTAGCTAGCTGTGACACACTGAAAAGGACAGAAAACCCGCATTTCACTTACCGACATCTTGGTCAAACGGATTTTGGGAAAATAAAGGCATCCTGACGACTTAAAAAAGAGCCAGACTATGTGAGAAAAGAAAGGTATGCGTGTTCTCCGGACTAAACCTAAACAAATACCTCTTCCTTGTCCATTAAACTCGCACCAGTTGCTCTTCCGGAAACTTGGCTGTCTTCGATAACGCCTGAACATTATTCTAAATACCGGAGTACGTTTTCACCTCGTTTTGCGGTTTTGTGTGAGTATTTATTTATATTACCATTGTCATTATTTCTGGGAGTACAGCACGTTCACATGAAGTTTTATAAATATTTAGTGTAATATCTGGCACTTGAATATAAAACCTTTGTTTTACACCTTAAGTAAAACACTGGCATCTAGTGGCAAAAACAGGGACTCCTAAATGTCCTTCATCCTAATGCCCATTACAGTCACAAAGTATAGTGTACAGCAAAAGTTAACCTTCATTCAAATGTGAAATTACTGAAAATTGTATCACTTCTCAATAATTGTGTCATTTGTGAGTTGGCAAGTAGAATATTAACTATGAATAATCAAAAAAAAAACCTTAGAAATACTGCACTAAAAATACAGGCCCCAAAGTAGAATCTCAATTAATTAAAAATGAATACACCTGTGATCACTGGCAGAAACATTAAAAACCTCTGATCACGGAAGCAAACTTGAGAACACCCATGATTCCCAGTTAGAATGAGTGCATGAACATAATTATAAAGTGAGCTCACATTTCTTTGTTTTTGCATGTATGTTCTGTGTCTATCTGCTTGTCTGCATTATATTGAAAACTGTGAGATTTCACAAACATGGAAAATGATACAGGAAAATCTGAGACCAATTAATAATGACTGGGGTAGTCGATTCCATAGTGGTTGTCCTCCTAAAATGCACATGTGTTGGGAAAACAGTGTGAGATTTCTGCACAGTCCCTCAATTTTGTGACAGGATGATGATCCTACATATAAAACCAAAGAAACCAAGGATTTAAATGAGCTATTTAGTTAAATGTTCTTGACTGGTAGTGACATGAGCTCACTGCAATACCTCATGTCTTTTACTTACTCATGTTAAAGATGAAAAAGCAAAACTGACTGCAGCAAAGGAATGACAAAGTATCATCACCAGGGAGGATACCAAATGCTGATCATGTTTTGGGGGTCAACATTTCAAGCCAATTATTAAAAATAATCTTCTTCTTTTTTTTTTTTTTTAATTTAATTGTTGTTCAAGGAATTTAGTCCTTCACATTGATGAAGTTGAATATTAACATGGGACAAAATAAAAATAAATAAATAAATAGCATTAGAATAAGACTGGCATTGTGAATTTACCTAACAAGTTTAAATATTATAATTAAGACACTAAAATAATATGAATTATTGAAATTCACTTGAGTAATCTAAACATTAATGTTTGGACCCTGAAA